>NC_091286.1:694573753-694660119 GCF_032444005.1 Ranitomeya imitator | reverse complement strand
ATGCTGATAATCCATTTGTCCCACGACGGGTCTGGCTCTGCTTCATCTAGATGGCAGGCTTCATGGTTGTGTGATGCAACCATATATTTTGCAGGGGGCACCTGGTCGTGGCCGGTTTATGGTGGAATTATGTTCTTTACACTTCCGGATTAAGGCCCCAGCAGCCCTCACTGGAGCCTTCAGTAGTTTAGAAATTCTTCTGTAACCAATGCCATCAGGTCGGCGCCGTTATACTGATTACACTGATACATGGTGATGGAATCTGTCTTGTGGTTCTTGTGGAATCTTAATTTTCAGTTTTGAGTTAATGATATGCTTGTGCTGTGGGGCGGCCTGTGGGCGGGGCTTCATGTGGTGCTCTGATTAGGTATTCATAATGCAGACTGCTGATAGGTCACTGGTCTCTCGGCGATTTCCGAGAGCTGCTAGTGCGCAGCATAACGGCGCTGACCTGACACTGTCTGTGGTTACTGTTCACAATCCCTCTGACAGGGCCACTTTAACAATAAGGCTGTGAAGGTCTTGAGACGGCTCACTGGTTTTCCCCATCATTAGCTGTTTCTTGTGCGTCACCTTGCCTCTTTATCGGCCATAAGGTGAACCAGCTGATATTATTTGTCAGTAAGTGGCAGGATTGCTTTCTAATTCCTGATAGATTTCATCTGAAGTCAGGACTTTCCATGGCTGATTGCTCCTCTCTTTCTTTGTCATTTCTCATTACACATAATTTATGGACATCTATGGATGATTTAATTCCCGTGTGGATTGGATGGGTTATTACCGACGTCTGATGAGAATTTCATGTCAATAGCACCTTTAGAAATAGATGTTAGAAAATTGGTGAGGTGTTAAATACTT
Organism: Ranitomeya imitator; assembly: GCF_032444005.1. Classification (NCBI taxonomy): domain Eukaryota; kingdom Metazoa; phylum Chordata; class Amphibia; order Anura; family Dendrobatidae; genus Ranitomeya; species Ranitomeya imitator. The sequence goes on along the minus strand of NC_091286.1, from coordinate 694,659,261 downwards.
ATTTCACTCTTCGTATAGATACATTTGCTGAAGTTGAAAGGTAGAACTAGTCACAATTTAGCTATTTAAAGGGGTGACTGACAGCTCAGTTCATTAAAGGGACAGCTCATAATTCAGCTTATTAAAGGGACAGTTCACAATTCAGCTCATTAAAGGGATGTCTAACAATCCGGCTCATTAAAGGGATGTCTCACCATCCGTCTCATTCATCCTCTGCCGGTTCATCATCGCAGGAAACTGGATTTCACTTTTCCTTTATTGACCGCAAACTGTAGAATAACAAGACCTAGCAAATTGCTGGAGACCAGAAGTAGACATGTGACCTCCTCAGAACAGGAACTGGCTCCTTCCCAGCGTCTGGAGAGCCGTGACAGCCACATGATGAGGGCCCTAAAAATATTTACAATGGTGGTCTTACCTTAAAAGTTCCTTTTTTTCCCTGTATTGTTGGTATTCTTGTATCCGGAGGGCGCAGCTCTGCTCATCCTGAGCTCTCTGGTTCATGAATACAATGCGAGAGCTGCAGTAAAGACTGACACCGACGCGGTAAAGCAGTAATAGAGACGCTGATTTCCGGGGCTGCCAGAGGCAGTTATGGCTGCACATGTGCAGGAGAGGAACTCCAAGGATTAACACCTGGACCAGGTCCATGAGTGACTTGTGTCTACTGACCGGGGCGATGCATACAGTGTATGGTTTCCTGTTATCAGCCATTGCAGATTGGAACGTGCCTGTATATTGAGTGGGTCCGATGACCAAAAATCTGCTGTTCTCTGTTATCAGCCATTTCATGCTGGGAAGAAATTGTGAACATAAAGTCAATATAGGGTCTCAATATAGGGCTCAAATAATGCGCAAAGTGGCCGCATAAAACAGATAGAGGAATGCTGCCATACAGTCCTGCTGGTCTGGGGTAAACTGCGATATGATAGGTAGTGTACTTTAGGGGTTAATATCACTAACAGTATGGGCGATGGGAGGAAGGAGGGCTACGATGTTAATGTCCCTTGGGGTCTGCGGGGGTAAAAAGGTTTAGATTCATTATAGTCTATGGAGCATAAAGTGTTACTATCCCAGCAGGACTAGGGGGCCGAGTGTGTTAATATCCCTGGTGGTCTTGAGAACTGGATGTGTTAATAATATCCCTGGTGGGCTATGGAGCTGAAAGTGTTAATATTCCTGGTGGTCTAGGGGAATAATGTTTTTATGCCTGGTGGTCTATTGAGCTAAATGTGTTAATGTCCCTGGTGGTCTATGAAGTTGAATGTGTTACTATCCCTGGTGGTCTAGGGGGATAATGTTTTTATGCCTGGTGGTATATTGAGCTAAATGTGTTAATGTCCCTGTTGGTCTAGGGAGCTGAAAGTGTTCCTATCCCTGATGGTCTATGAAGTTGAATGTGTTACTACCCCTGGGGGTCTAGGGATATAAATGTGTTACTATCCCTGGTGGTCCATGAAGTTGAATTTTTTACTATCCCTGGTGGTCCAAAAAGTTGAATGTGTTACTATCCCTGGTGGTCTATGAAGTTGAATATGTTAATATCCCTGGTGGTCTAGGGAGTTGAATGTGTTACTATCCCTGGTGATCTAGGGAGCTTAAAGTGTTACTACCCCTGGGGGTCTAGGGAGATAAATGTGTTACTACCCCTGGTGGTCTATGAAGTTGAATGTGTTACTATCCCTGATGGTCCATGAAGTTGAATGTGTTACTATCCCTGGTGGTCTAGGGAGTTGAATGTGTTACTATCCCTGGTGGTCTAGGGAGTTGAATGTGTTACTATCCCTGGTGGTCCATAAAGTTGAATGTGTTACTATCCCTGGTGGTCTATGAAGTTGAATGTGCTACTATCCCTGGTGGTCTATGAAGTTGAATGTGTTACTACCCCTGGTGGTCTAGGGATATAAATGTGTTACTATCCCTGGTGGTCCATAAAGTTGAATGTGTTACTATCCCTGGTGGTCTAGGGAGTTGAATGTGTTACTATCCCTGGTGGTCTAGGGAGTTGAATGTGTTACTATCCCTGGTGGTCCATAAAGTTGAATGTGTTACTATCCCTGGTGGTCTAGGGAGTTGAATGTGTTACTATCCCTGGTGGTCCATAAAGTTGAATGTGTTACTATCCCTGGTGATATAGGGAGCTTAAAGTGTTACTACCCCTGGGGGTCTAGGGAGATAAATGTGTTACTATCCCTGGTGGTCCATGAAGTTGAATGTGTTACTATCCCTGGTGGTCTATGAAGTTGAATGTGCTACTATCCCTGGTGGTCTATGAAGTTGAATGTGCTACTATCCCTGGTGGTCTATGAAGTTGAATGTGTTACTACCCCTGGTGGTCTAGGGAGATAAATGTGTTACTATCCCTGGTGGTCCATAAAGTTGAATGTGTTACTATCCCTGGTGGTCTAGGGAGTTGAATGTGTTACTATCTCTGGTGGTCTAGGGAGTTGAAAGTGTTACTACCCCCGGGGGTCTAGGAAGCTGAATGTGTTAATACCCTTGCTGGTTCGGGGGTATTTGTATCTGGAGATCACAAACTTCATTAGTGAGTTCTGAATTCATTCCTGGATGTATTTGGGGTCCAAACTCATGAGAACCCAGCCGTGTGAGCAGGTAACAGAAGCAGGAGATCCCACTTAAGGCACCAGATTAGGCATATGTGACGGCCCCAGTCCTGATTCATTAGGGATCCAGCTGACCAGTTATAGGGACTTCAAAGTCTAAGGCAAAAACATGTGGGCAAGGTTGTAATGTCCAGTACTCTGTGGTGGAACTCTCGCAGGTCTCACCCAACTTCTGAGGGCAGCAGAGAAGCTTGATGGTGTCTGGGATACTCCTTGGTTCAGTTTCAATAGAGGGCAACATCCGTGTGGATTTATCATTGTCCCCAACATCATATGAGCAATCTCGTTCTTGACCTTGACCACCACAATCTCCTCCAAAAACCTAAGGGGGTGAAAAAGCAACAATGACATTGGTGGTCTGGTCACCATAAAGGCCAGGAAGAAGGTTATGTAAAGTGAAAGGAACAAAAGCACCAACAGATGCAATGGGTCACTCCAATCCTCACTGCCTACATACAGGGTCCATCTCCACGAGAGCAGTCTCTTGGTTGACTAAAAGATGATCATCTAAGAATCTGGGACTTCTAGAACCCAAGTGCAGGAACCAAGGCCAAGGAAAGGACTGCAGGTGTTTATAATAAGTAATTCCAAGTTGAGCCTTTCAGGTATGTCAGGACCTTGGCCGCTATTATGTAGAGATGGACCTTTTTGGTTGGGTCGACTCGTAATCACAGAATAAGAAGCAGGAACCTATGAAATGCATGAAGGAACCTCTATCCTCTTCCTTTCCCTAACCCCCATAACATTGTGTTAATCATCAAGAATTTACTGTCCATAAGATGTGATGCTCGACAATTTGTAAATAAAAAGGTATGGTTCAAAAAAGAAATGCATGAAGGAGGACAAGTTTGATATTACAGACACACATTCACCACCTCAATATGGATTTGGAGATCCCGATGGACTTGGGTCTGAATTATCCCAAGGAAGAAGAAAGTGACAATGACATTTATGGTCACCATACAGATCACAAAAAAGTCTGGGAAGTGAATGCTCCACCAGATCAGAGCCGGTATAATGGGTCATTGTCAGCCTCACTGATCACACAGGGTCCTTGACATCTCCACGAGTAGTGTTTTGGTGGACAATCTAGGATCTCAAGTGCAGGAATCAAGGCCAAGTAGACTTGTGGTAACTGCAGGTGCTAAGAATAAGCCGTTCCAAGATGAGCCATGGGGGTTTGTCAAGACCTTGGCAGCTATCACGGTATTATGTCATAGACGCAGATGTTGAGGACCTTCTTGGTTGAGCTGCAACCACAAAAGATTATGTAAGAGCCTAAAAAAAAAATGTGTAGAGGAAGTCAAGGTTGTCCATTTAGACCCACATTCACCACCTCAAATATGGATCTAAAGATCAAGATGGACCGAAGTCAGAATTACCCCAAGGAAAAATGACATGGCCACATCAACGGTCAAGAAAAGGGTGAATCCTACGCACATGGCCTACAGCATCACCTTAACCTGCAACTTCGTTTAGCGTATTGGAACTCTTATATAAAGACGGGATGATGTGGTCATCAACATGGGTCAAAAACATGCAGAAATGAGAACAAAATAAGTGTTACAAGACTTTCCAGAATAGTCGAAAGCCGTAGATGGGTCAAGAAATGCTTAAGAAACCTAATATGATTGGCCCGATTGGGTTGTCAGCTCTTTGGCTGCTATCACCCTGTTATGTAATTTCCACAGAAATTTCGCAGAACCCAAGAAACGAGTGGTGAAAGACAAATCCGTCCATGTTTACCCCCATGTGACAGAATGTTGGCCGGTGTCAGGACATTATGTAATCTAGGGATCTAGGCTGTAAGAACCTATGAAGTGCTTGGTGAAATCACAGATACCCTCAGATGGGATCAGTCTCTGCTTTTCTCCTCGTATAGGGTAAGAACATCAGATTATTGAATAATACAGGGAGTGCGGTTACATCTAATCCTCAATTCCCAGATGTCACACTTGCTGGAAAAGAATCCCACCCTGCAGAACCGATGATGTCACCCGCTATTCCTGGCCGCAAGTCTCCATCATGTTATCCCGTGCCTCTGCCAGAAAAATGATGTCGAGAAGTGAAAAATAATATTGGCCCGAAAATTAACCATTAGTCTGAACTCTAAAAATGTCACGTGCAAAATGATTTCATGGATTAGGAAACAATTCCTAATGGTGTCCAAGTCATGGTGGGCAACCATGGGGTCGAAAAGATTGAGATCCTCTGTGGCTGGTGGCCATTGCTCTGGAGGCATCATAACCCCATCTGCTGCGGAGGAGACCATAAGTCCTATAGCTGTGCATTGCATCTGCTGAGTCTGATGATGACATCACAAAAAAACGAAGTCTATGATGTCATAGGTGGTAGAATAGGTGAGGACATCAGTGTGGAAGGAGGACATCTACAATGCCCAATTCAATGAGGAACTTCTGGATCTTCTCTTTATCAATGTTTTTTGCAACTTCTCTTGTAAAAAAGTTTCTCGCGAACTGTTTTTGACCCAAATTTTGCAACTTTTTAATAAATTACATCAGTTTTGCCGCTTTTATAAAAGACACGCAATATGGCTGTAGCTAGAAAATATGAAAACGAGGCTTAAAGGGGACTTGTCAGCAGATCAAAAAATGGCCAAATTTGCTCTTGTTTTATTTCTTCTGTTTATTTAATTTTTTTTATCTACTTTTTTTATGGACTCCTAAAGACACGCCCCAGAGGATCATGTGAGCCTAAAGACACGGCCAAGAGGATCCTGGGAGACACATCCCTTTTGAAAAAGAGCATAACGATTAGCAAATAAAGGTCCATATCTCTGGCACCGAATAGCAGATTTAAAAAACAAAAAATTAAAAACAGATTATTTAAGGTAGCAGCAGCGGGAATAAAATACGAGCAAAAACTGGTCACTTCTGACCTGATGACAGGTCTTCTTTACAGAAGGTTTATCAATTTCAACTTCGCAAAACTGGCTTCAAAAACCCCTCTCATCATGGGTGTACCCCTATATTGTCCTAAATGGGTAATGGCCAAATGTCTCCCTCGGTACTAAGACAATAATCAGTCAAAGGTAGAAATGTCATAAGGCTGGGCCTCTCATAGTGGTAGGGGCACACAAGATACTGGGGGTCTCGCATTTTTAAGGTCACTGTTCCTTTTGTGGCCATTATTTCCATTAAACTTATCAAACTGTCAGATACATTTGATAATTTTGGCACGTCTTCAGATCTTTAAGAAGTAGGGTCTCGACTCATTTTCGTTTTTGTGCCTATTTTTTGCCTACTTTTTCCTGTTTTAAAACAGTTGGGGGTTTTTTTTGTGCCTGTTTTGAAGTCTGTTTTCTTCTTGTTTGTCTCTTCGCCAGCATGTTTGTAATTTTTATAATCTATATGTTTGAAGCCGGTTCATTATTTGTGACTTTATCAAAGTCTTTATAATTTTTCCAGTTACCCCCAAAGTGTTTTACCTAAATATTTGTGTTTTTGTCTGTGACATTTTTTTAACAGAACACCTGAGTTTTATTGCTCTGAAAAGGTACAAAAAAAAAAAAAAGTAAAAGACAAAAATAAAGTATTTTTTTGTCTTGTGCTGCAACTTTTGGCCCCAACGTCTGGCTGCAACCGACCAACGTTTAAGTGTCGCCTTTACAATTCTAGTGTAGGGGGTCGCATTGCCTCTCCGATGGAACGGTGGCTGCTACAAACAAGTCACCAAAAATCTAATGAGGTTGGACTTCTTGTGACTTGCTTATCGTGGTCGCAGTATGGTCAGGGTCACAGTGTGACCCCAATCTGTTGTATTGCACTTTGGTCATGCGGCTAAGGCCCCAGTCTAACGGCCGGAGTAACTAGGGGTTTTCCATTATCAAAGAGGAGAACCAATGTTATCCTGTTAGATACAGCATAGAGTGGTCTTCGTACATGGGTAACGCATCAGTTTTGTTGAGAGCAGCGTAATCCCCTGTGATAATTGAGACCCCAATGATTAGGGATCGCTTGGGTTCCCATTAGTGGGACAATCTGGAATCAACTTTTTTTTTTTTACGTAACCTTTTAGGGTTGTGTCGATTTGCTATAAACGGAGGCAGACTTCTTTTGTCTTTCAGACGAGCAGCTCCTACAAGAAGAGGATGACATGCCCTCATCTAGACACAGGCAGAATGGTAAGGAAACCTCGGAGAACATGGCACAATCGATTGTCTTCTCCTTCTTCCAGAAGATAGCCAAAGACACAGGTCTACTTCCGATCTAACAAACCAGTCATCAGTGGGTGTTCCGTGATCGAGGATGGAGTGTGACTCAGTGACCCAAGAACAACAAAGTGAACCATTAGTGGTGCCAAACAACACATCGAGATGCCCAGTTTGAGCTGGTACTTGGCAAAAATTAGCCCAAAAGTGTCCCCCAATGTTGGCACAAGTGCAGATCTCCACATAGTAGTACCAAACTCCTTACCGATCTCATTTGGACTGCGGTGTTGACTTGCCGGACGGGAAATCAGTGGTCTCTGAACTTCAGATGCCTTGTCTAAACTTTGTATTTCAGCTGCTCTTCATGGAAAGCGTTACGATGCGGCTCGGCCACATTGCCAAACCACAGGAGGAGATTTTCATAAGAGCAGATGCTGAACTGAGCGAGCAAACAAGGCGGCAGAGACGAGTCTTCTGAGATAATGTTCTTATCAGCAAACCCCAAATGTTCTCCTTAAAGGGTTTGTCCCATGACCAAAGTACAGTTTAATGAATGAATCTTGGAATAATTAATAATTTCCACAATTGGATGTGTTTAAAAAAATGTTAACGTACTGAGATAATCATATAAATATGACCCAGGTTTCAGGCCGGGTCCATGAGGCTGACAAAATTTGGGTACAGTGGAAGGAGCGGGGTCTTGTTGGCATATCTTCAAGGTATGAGGTCTCAGATTCAAAGGTTCTGGATGTATGGAGAAGATATCAAAGCTGAGTCTGTGGCTCTAGAACCACTACCATCCATACTATACAGGTCTCAGCGGGCTCTTGATTAAAGGATCTTAGATTATGGTGTACATGATACACATCAGATACAGGGCTACAAGAATAAGGTTAGGTTCAGGAACCAAGAGTCAGGTACATGGTCACAAGTTTATGCCCCATTTGTCTCCTTCCTGCAAAGACAAGGCCAGTGGATTTTGTGGTGCAGGATGATGGATGAGTACAATGTGCCTGACAAGTCTAACTCTGTAGGGCAGCTCAATCTGAGGTCAGTGCACGTGGGAATTGTAATATCTCACCCACCACTGTGATAGCCAAGCAAGATGAAGGTTACCGAAAGTGGTAAAATGGTCTAGTCAGCCAAATCTTGAGTCGTAAGAGAAAGACCTTCAACCAGACTATCTAAACAAGAAGAGGAAAAGTTTCTGAGTCAGCACCCATCATGCCACTGCTCATCTAACACTAACTTTTTTAAGAAATCGGGTTGGCGGGAGCATGAATCCCTTGACTGAAGTGATGGTCAAACCTGTCTGTGATCTTATTATTGTAGGTAGGACCAGGAACAACTGTGCCAAATGTCAGAAGAACCTGTCCCTTCAGAAGTCGGTGGGGGTTCTCTACGTCTTTGTGGTGATCCTCATCATCGCGGTCATCGTGTTAGCGTCATTGGGTGAGTAGTTGGCCATATACTTAGTGATATTAATGCTGCACTGATTGATAAACTTATGGGAGTTACCCTCTTAACATGACCCTTTCCACATATGTAATAAAGAAGCCTTCCTCTGTATGGGTTTCCCCATCGTTGACCAAATTATAGGACAATCAGATGATTGCCTCAGTCGATGGTGGTTCCCAAATACATGAATGTGAATGGGTGCCATATAGTCAGGGCCGGCGTCAGCACCCGGCACACCGGGCAAATGCCGGGGCCCTGGGGAGAGGGGGGGAGCCCACTCATGCTGTCATAGATACAGCTGGGAGAGCAGAGCAGGAGATAACATGCTCTCTCCCCCCACAAAGTCACTGCTGGCTGCGTTCTCTTAACCCCTATGTGCCAGCTCTGACACAAGCATCTTCTCACTCAGTCAGTGCAGCCAGGCAGGCACACATAGGGGTTAACAGAAGGCAGCCAGTGTGACATTGTGGGCGGAGAGAGCACGTTCTCTGCTCTCCCCCCTGGGTGGCTGCAGACAGTGCTGAAGTTTATCAGGCAGATTCCGGAGCTCCATCCTACTAGTGCCTGAGTGAGTGCAAAGGTATCCAGCAGTGGTTGCAGTTGTGGCTCAGTCGGCTGCTGTCTGTCTCCGCTGCCTAAAAATGTGGGTGATGTCTGGAGGAGCAGCTGGTGGGGTGCAGCCTGTAGCCGCCCAGCTCACCCAGAATACATGCATGCTGCACCAAACCTGCACCAGTGGGGTAGGAAGAAGCTTAACCCCTTCCCATCTGTATGAAGGTTATTGCTGAACCTTAAAGATAACAATCCGACCCGCATAAATGGGGTTAACCAGATGCCAGGAGGGAGGTAAGCTGCTGCCATGGATAACACTGAGCTGTGGGCTGTACATTGGGGCCCCGTGGCCCCAGGCTGGTGACTGGAGGGACTCTGCCCAGTGCCGGCATGTGGGTGATTTCTGCTCCGGAGTCTCAGCTTCTCTCCTCCAGGTCACACTGTGCAGTCACAGCAACATTGGTTGTGTCTGTCCAGGTCCCAGCAGCTGCCACTGCTCCCACCAAGGACATGGCATCACTTAACCCTTCCCCTGCAGCCACCGGCAACAAATCCACATTATTCCTTGATTAAATCAGGTTCCAACCCAATAGAGGAGCAGACATTTCCTGCTGCCATTAGGATCCGGGACGGGGTGACATTGGCTGCCCTGCTACTCTGTAGTGGGGGGTGACAAGTGTAACATGGGGTAACGATGAAGGAGAAATGCACAGGATAATAGTGAGAGCGACAGAGGGCAGTGTATGGTATGGAGCAGTCACGGGTGGGCTGCAGGATCCCCCCATACTGTACATGACTGCTCGGGACAGGGAGGCGTTTAATGAGCTTCTAATGACGGGGCACTAATTGGGTCATTAGGGTTTGTGGAAAGGATTCAGCATCAGGTCCCTCATTAATGCCCGAGCCACCTGTTACTTTGTAGCACAGATCTGTTGGGGCCGCAAAACCAAACAACGTTGTTTATGTAGAAAAGTCTTTGTTTCATAGAAAAACTCAAAACAGAAAAGCACCTCTCCTGTATATATACACTGCACAGCACCTTTCCTCCTGTATATATACACTGCACAGCACCTCTCCTGTATATATACACTGCACAGCACCTTTCCTCCTGTATATACACACTGCACAGCACCTCTCCTGTATATATACACTGCACAGCACCTTTCCTCCTGTATATATACACTGCAGAATCTACAATAGCTGTCACTCATGTAAGAAGTGAAATCTGGCATTGTACTATACATTTCTCTGCCGTATCTGTGCATCATAAATCGGGGTATGTGTTAAAGGGGGGGCCCACTGAGACTCTTTCGCCCGGGGCCCTTGAAAACCTGGAGCCGGCCCTGCATATAGTGAATACTTTGTGCCTACTTTCACCAGTGACATCAGATCATCTGGACAAGTAGACAACCCCTTTAGTCTGAGGAGCAATGGAGGACATCCAAGTTACAGTATCTGCATGTTCTGTAGAATGTGTTGACGCTCATAAATTCAGAAATAGTTGGGTAGAATTCGGTACATTACTCAATTGGGTGGCCTGGCTTGTGCACACTGATAAATGTCTGGACTCGTATAATGTGTGACCACCCTACGGGGCTTGTGGCCCATTTACTAATTATAAGTGCCTTATGAGTCTGCGTTATTATGTCTACTGCACTTTGGGTGTCAGTTTTTACTGTACCTACATCTTTATATTCATGGGCATAGAATGAGCAGAGAAATACCGTTTGTGACTGGTTATTCCATGACTTTTAAAAAAGCTTAAAACTTTCTGCATTAATTGTGGGAAACAAAATATCATAAATTTGTGCTGTCTCTTTAAATGAAATGGTCACAGACACATTTTTAGCTGGATAAATAGAAATGACGGCATTTGACGTCTGGCGATGAGTAAATTTCCGCGTCTTATTTACAGTTTTCAGGAAAGTCAATTCCCTGTACGATGACTTCAACTATGCAAAGTCCGGATATGAGAAGAAGATTGTCTCCGTCCAAGTGGATCTTCAGGAGCTCGGTAAATATGGAGATTTTCTTCTCTAGTCTGAATAGTTGGGCTCAGTTGCTTCCATTGGCACAGGCTCCAGATCATGGCCAAATTACGTCTTAGTATAAACAGGACTATAAAATGACACTTGTCAGAGTCTACAAGCTCAGGCTGTACCTCTACGAGAGTCCTCGAGCCCATGTTGTACCTCTAGGAGAGTCTACAAGCCCTTGTTTGTCCTCCACGAGAGTCTACAAGCCTGTGCTTGTCCTCTACGAGAGTCTACAAGCCTGTGTTTTACCTCTACGAGAGTCTACAAGTCCTTGTTTGTCCTCTAGGAGAGTCTACAAGCCTGTGCTTGTCCTCTGTGAGAGGATATGAGTCCATGTTGTACCTCTACGAGTGTCTACAAGTCTGTGCTGTACCTCTACTACCAGAGTCTACAATCCCGTGTTGTACCTCTATGAGAGTCTACAAGCCTGTGTTGTAACTCTACGAGAGTCTACAAGTCCTTGTTTGTCCTCTACGAGAGTCTACAAGCCTGTGCTTGTCCTCTACGAGAGGCTACGAGTCCATGCTGTACCTCTACAAGAGTCTACAGGTCTGTGCTGTACCTCTACCAGAGTCTACAATCCTGTGTTGTACCTCTACGAGAGTCTACAAGCCTTTGCTGTACGTCTACCAGTGTCTACTAGACTGTGGTGTATCTCTACGAGTCTACAAGCCTGTGCTGTACCTCAACACGAGTCTACAAGCCCTTGCTGTACTTCTACATGAGTCTACAAGCCTGTGCTGTACCTGTACGAGAATCTACAAGCCCGTGCTGTACCTCTACGAGAGTCTACAACCCATGCTGTACCTCTACGAGAATCTACAACCCATTCTGTACCTCTACGAGAGTCTACAAGCCAGTGCTGTACCTCTACGAGAGTCTACAACCCATGCTGTACCTCTACGAGAGTCTACAACCCATGCTGTACCTGTACGAGAGTCTACAAGCCAGCGCTGTACCTCTATGAGAGTCTACAAGCCAGTGCTGTACCTCTACGAGAGCCTAAAAGCCTGTGCTTGTACTCTGCAAGAGTTTTCGAGCCCGTGCTTGTCATCTATGAGAGTCTAAGTGGTCGTGCTCGTCCTCTACTAGAGTCTATGAGCCCCTTGTGTACCGCTACGAAATTCTTCAACCCTAAACTTGTCCTCTACCAGAGTCTACAAGCCTGTGTTTGTCCTCTACGAGAGTCTACAAGCCTGTGCTGTACCTCTGCGAGAGTCTACAGGCCTGTGCTGTGTCTTTTTGTGAATTCACGAGCCCATGTTGTACCTCTACAAGAGTCTAGTGGCCAGTGTTTGTCCTCTACGAGAGACTACAACCCCAGGCTGTACCTCTACGAGAGTTCACAGGCCCATCCTGTATCTCCATGAGAGACTACGAGCCTGTGCCGTAAATTTTGATCTTTTAAAGAGCCCCATCTTGATGACACTTTCCCTTTAAAGAGGATCTGTCACTTGCCATAAATACGACATGTTGTAAATACCTCTCTTCTGAATCCGGCGTTGTTTTTCTATTATTCCTGCGCCACTCCGTTCCTGAGTTATGGCCTCCTTTTCCCTGTATGTAAGTCTAGACTTCATAGCCAAGTGGGCGTCGTCTTCAGATCTCCTTAGCGGGTGTCTTCTTGAGGACCACACCCACTTGTAACAAGACTAGATTTGTATACAGGGTCATATCTCAGGAACGCAGAGGAGCAGGGACAAAAGAAAAACATCGCCGGATTCAGGAGAACAGCGGCATTTACACCAGGTAAAAAGAAAAGAAAAACATGACTTATTATTAATTAGTATCCGATAATCGTTAAACAGTTCTAACGAATAGTAAGCAGCAGGTTATAAACAAGGAGTAATCTGGCATCTCCCGGTTACTCGTCATCATCTGTGATGAGCCGTGAATCAGCCGCCATGTAATCGCCGCGCTGCGTCCTCGCTCTGTCTCTGGGCACGGTCAGCTGTGTGCTGTTTTCCACATTTTATGGAGTTTTGAAAGTTTTTCGAAAATCTGTTTCTACTTAAAGTCCGTTTCCGGGAGAAGGACCTCAGCGGTGAGATCAGCGCCAATGTAAGAAGCGGAATCCTCTCCTCCTGGTTTATATTCGTTAACGATTGCATCCAAACAGATAAATCCGTGACAGATTAGCTGTGCAGGACTCTAAGAAAGTTGGGTGACACAAGCGAAGGCGACAGTCATGGGGATTCTGCCCAGAATAGGACCAGTTCCAGGACTGACCCTTCTGTCACGTCCAAGGTTCAGCCTCCACATCCAGGTCCCAGGGTAATTTATGAGCTGCGGTGATTCATGAGGCTCGTTAACAAACTTACAGGAAAATACCCAATTATACGGCTACGGTCAACAGATATCATCATGTTACAGTGGGACAAAACTGCTGCGAGGACATTCTGTCTGCTTAAGTCTCGGTTCACATCCTCAGTAGTTATTTTTTGTTTCTGGATGGCAAATAAAATTTGAATGAGGATAATAAGTTCTAAAATGTCCAACATTTAACTGTATTTAGTTGTTTTTTTTTAACAAGAACAAAATATTCTAGGCCCCGATTCATCATGTGCATTTTTTAAGTCTTTATTCTTTTTTTTTTCTCTATTGGCTTTCGTTGCCGTATTTTGTCCCAAATCCTCCAAAATGGTGCACAAATTTTTGCACAATGTTATGAAACGGTCTTTAATTTTGTCTTTAACCAGTTGGGAGACTTTTTAGCTCAAAATGAATAAAAAAAAAAAAAAAAGTAAAAAAAAAATAAAATAATCACACTGGAGGAGTGAAGTGACTGGCGTACAGTTGCACAGAAAAAGGATAGCTCATCAATGTGAAAGTACCGGACAAACCCTTTTACGGATCTATTTTTTAGTAACGGGCCCGGCCCAGAATACTGGAGGTGTTTACAGACCCTTCTAGTAAAAATGGCTCCATGAAAATGGAAACCAAAGTGCGTTAGTGTTTGCTCCCTTGTTTACTACTGGATCCATTACATAGCAATGACAACCGGACATTATCAGAAAGGAAACAAACTAAAAAAAAACTTCACAAGGTAATGGTGTGATCTGCTCCCTACTAGTAATGACCAAAATACAGACCCCTAAACCACACCCCCGAAATACAGACCCCACATCACATCCAATAAAAACTGACCTCAGACCACACCCCCTAAATACAGACCCCACACCACATCCAATAAATACTGACCTCAGACCACACCCCCTAAATACAGACCCCACACCACGTCCAATAAATACTGACCTCAGACCACACCCCCTAAGTACAGACCCCACATCACATCCAATAAATACTGACCTCAGACCACACCCCTAAATACAGACCCCACATCACATCCAATAAATACTGACCTCAGACCACACCCCCTAAGTACAGACCCCACATCACATCCAATAAATACTGACCTCAGACCACACCCCTAAATACAGACCCCACATCACATCCAATAAATACTGACCTCAGACCACGCCCCCTAAATACAGACCCCACATCACATCCAATAAATACTGACCTCAGACCACACCCCTAAATACAGACCCCACATCACATCCAATAAATACTGACCTCAGACCACACCCCCTAAATACAGACCCCACATCACATCCAATAAATACTGACCTCAGACCACACCCCCTAAATACAGACCCCACACCACATCCAATAAATACTGACCTCAGACCACACCCCCGAAATACAGACCCCACATCACATCCAATAAATACTGACCTCAGACCACACCCCCTAAATACAGACCCCACACCACATCCAATAAATACTGACCTCAGACCACACCCCCTAAATACAGACCCCACATCACATCCAATAAATACTGACCTCAGACCACACCCCCTAAATACAGACCCCACATCACATCCAATAAATACTGACCTCAGACCACACCTCCTAAATACAGACCCCACACCACATCCAATAAATACTGACCTCAGTCCACACCCCCTAAATACAGACCCCACACCACATCCAATAAATACTGACCTCAGACCACACCCCCTAAATACAGACCCCACACCACGTCCAATAAATACTGACCTCAGACCACACCCCCTAAATACAGACCCCACATCACATCCAATAAATACTGACCTCAGACCACACCCCCTAAATACAGACCCCACATCACATCCAATAAATACTGACCTCAGACCACACCCCCTAAATACAGACCCCACATCACATCCAATAAATACTGACCTCAGACCACACCCCCTAAATACAGACCCCACACCACATCCAATAAATACTGACCTCAGACCACACCCCCTAAATACAGATCCCACACCACATCCAATAAATACTGACCTCAGACCACACCCCCTAAATACAGACCCCACACCACATCCAATAAATACTGACCTCAGACCACACCCCCTAAATACAGACCCCACACCACATCCAATAAATACTGACCTCAGACCACACCCCCTAAATACAGATCCCACATCACATCCAATAAATACTGACCTCAGACCACACCCCCTAAATACAGACCCCACACCACGTCCAATAAATACTGACCTCAGACCACACCCCCTAAGTACAGACCCCACATCACATCCAATAAATACTGACCTCAGACCACACCCCTAAATACAGACCCCACATCACATCCAATAAATACTGACCTCAGACCACACCCCCTAAGTACAGACCCCACATCACATCCAATAAATACTGACCTCAGACCACACCCCTAAATACAGACCCCACATCACATCCAATAAATACTGACCTCAGACCACGCCCCCTAAATACAGACCCCACATCACATCCAATAAATACTGACCTCAGACCACACCCCTAAATACAGACCCCACATCACATCCAATAAATACTGACCTCAGACCACACCCCCTAAATACAGACCCCACATCACATCCAATAAATACTGACCTCAGACCACACCCCCTAAATACAGACCCCACACCACATCCAATAAATACTGACCTCAGACCACACCCCCTAAATACAGACCCCACACCACATCCAATAAATACTGACCTCAGACCACACCCCCGAAATACAGACCCCACATCACATCCAATAAATACTGACCTCAGACCACACCCCCTAAATACAGACCCCACACCACATCCAATAAATACTGACCTCAGACCACACCCCCTAAATACAGACCCCACATCACATCCAATAAATACTGACCTCAGACCACACCCCCTAAATACAGACCCCACATCACATCCAATAAATACTGACCTCAGACCACACCTCCTAAATACAGACCCCACACCACATCCAATAAATACTGACCTCAGTCCACACCCCCTAAATACAGACCCCACACCACATCCAATAAATACTGACCTCAGACCACACCCCCTAAATACAGACCCCACATCACATCCAATAAATACTGACCTCAGACCACACCCCCTAAATACAGACCCCACATCACATCCAATAAATACTGACCTCAGACCACACCCCCTAAATACAGACCCCACACCACATCCAATAAATACTGACCTCAGACCACACCCCCTAAATACAGATCCCACACCACATCCAATAAATACTGACCTCAGACCACACCCCCTAAATACAGACCCCACACCACATCCAATAAATACTGACCTCAGACCACACCCCCTAAATACAGACCCCACACCACATCCAATAAATACTGACCTCAGACCACACCCCCTAAATACAGACCCCACACCACATCCAATAAATACTGACCTCAGACCACACCCCCTAAATACAGACCCCACATCACATCCAATAAATACTGACCTCAGACCACACCCCCTAAATACAGACCCCACATCACATCCAATAAATACTGACCTCAGACCACACCCCCTAAATACAGACCCCACACCACATCCAATAAATACTGACCTCAGACCACACCCCCTAAATACAGACCCCACACCACATCCAATAAATACTGACCTCAGACCACACCCCCTAAATACAGATCCCACACCACATCCAATAAATACTGACCTCAGACCACACCCCCTAAATACAGACCCCACACCACATCCAATAAATACTGACCTCAGACCACACCCCCTAAATACAGACCCCACATCACATCCAATAAATACTGACCTCAGACCACACCCCCTAAATACAGACCCCACACCACATCCAATAAATACTGACCTCAGACCACACCCCCTAAATGCAGACCCCACATCACATCCAATAAATACTGACTTCAGACCACACCCCCTAAATACAGACCCCACATCACATCCAATAAATACTGACCTCAGACCACACCCCCTAAATACAGACCCCACATCACATCCAATAAATACTGACCTCAGACCACACCCCCTAAATACAGACCCCACACCACATCCAATAAATACTGACCTCAGACCACACCCCCTAAATGCAGACCCCACATCACATCCAATAAATACTGACCTCAGACCACACCCCCTAAATACAGACCCCACATCACATCCAATAAATACTGACCTCAGACCACACCCCCTAAATACAGACCCCACACCACATCCAATAAATACTGACCTCAGACCACACCCCCTAAATGCAGACCCCACATCACATCCAATAAATACTGACTTCAGACCACACCCCCTAAATACAGACCCCACATCACATCCAATAAATACTGACTTCAGACCACACCCCCTAAATACAGACCCCACATCACATCCAATAAATACTGACCTCAGACCACACCCCCTAAATACAGACCCCACATCACATCCAATAAATACTGACCTCAGACCACACCCCCGAAATACAGACCCCACATCACATCCAATAAATACTGACCTCAGACCACACCCCCTAAATACAGACCCCACACCACATCCAATAAATACTGACCTCAGACCACACCCCCTAAATACAGACCCCACACCACATCCAATAAATACTGACCTCAGACCACACCCCCCCAAGTACAGACCCCACACCACATCCAATAAATACTGACCTCAGACCACACCCCCCCAAGTACAGACCCCACACCACATCCAATAAATACTGACCTCAGACCACACCCCCTAAATACAGACCCCACATCACATCCAATAAATACTGACCTCAGACCACACCCACTAAGTACAGACCCCACACCACGTCCAATAAATACTGACCTCAGACCACATCCCCTAAGTACAGACCCCACATCACATCCAATAAATACTGACCTCAGACCACACCCCTAAGTACAGACCCCACATCACATCCAATAAATACTGACCTCAGACCACACCCCTAAATACAGACCCCACACCACATCCAATAAATACTGACCTCAGACCACACCCCTAAATACAGACCCCACACCACATCCAATAAATACTGACCTCAGACCACACCCCTAAATACAGACCCCACATCACATCCAATAAATACTGACCTCAGACCACACCCCCTAAATACAGACCCCACACCACGTCCAATAAACACTGACCTCAGACCACACCCCTAAATACAGACCCCACATCACATCCAATAAATACTGACCTCAGACCACACCCCCTAAATACAGACCCCACATCACGTCCAATAAATACTGACCTCAGACCACACCCCCTAAATACAGACCCCACACCACATCCAATAAATACTGACCTCAGACCACACCCCCTAAATACAGACCCCACACCACATCCAATAAATACTGACCTCAGACCACACCCCCTAAATACAGACCCCACACCACGTCCAATAAACACTGACCTCAGACCACACCCCTAAATACAGACCCCACATCACATCCAATAAACACTGACCTCAGACCACACCCCCTAAATACAGACCCCACATCATGTCCAATAAATACTGACCTCAGACCACATCCCCTAAGTACAGACCCCACACCACATCCAATAAATACTGACCTCAGATCACACCCCCTAAATACAGACCCCACATCACATCCAATAAATACTGACCTCAGACCACACCCCCTAAGTACAGACCCCACACCACATCCAATAAATACTGACCTCAGACCACACCCCTAAATACAGACCCCACATCACATCCAATAAATGCTGACCTCAGACCACACCCCCTAAGTACAGACCCCACACCACATCCAATCAATACTGACCTCAGACCACACCCCCTAAGTACAGACCCCACATCACATCCAATCAATACTGACCTCAGACCACACCCCCTAAGTACAGACCCCACACCACATCCAATAAATACTGACCTCAGACCACACCCCCTAAGTACAGACCCCACACCACATCCAATCAATACTGACCTCAGACCACACCCCCTAAGTACAGACCCCACACCACATCCAATAAATACTGACCTCAGACCACACCCCCTAAATACAGACCCCACATCACATCCAATAAATACTGACCTCAGACCACACCCCCTAAATACAGACCCCACACCACGTCCAATAAATACTGACCTCAGACCACACCCCCTAAATACAGACCCCACACCACGTCCAATAAATACTGACCTCAGACCACACCCCCTAAGTACAGACCCCACACCACGTCCAATAAATACTGACCTCAGACCACACCCCCTAAATACAGACTCCACACCACGTCCAATAAATACTGACCTCAGACCACACCCCCTAAATACAGACCCCACATCACATCCAATAAATACTGACCTCAGACCACACCCCCTAAATACAGACCCCACATCACATCCAATAAATACTGACCTCAGACCACAACCCTTAGTACAGACCCCACATCACATCCAATAAATACTGACCTCAGACCACACCCCCTAAGTACAGACCCCACATCACATCCAATAAATACTGACCTCAGACCACACCCCCTAAGTACAGACCCCACATCACATCCAATAAATACTGACCTCAGACCACAACCCTTAGTACAGACCCCACATCACATCCAATAAATACTAACCTCAGACCACACCCGCTAAGTACAGACCCCACACCACATCCAATAAATACTGACCTCAGACCACACCCCTAAATACAGACCCCACATCACATCCAATAAATGCTGACCTCAGACCACACCCCCTAAGTACAGACCCCACACCACATCCAATCAATACTGACCTCAGACCACACCCCCTAAGTACAGACCCCACACCACATCCAATCAATACTGACCTCAGACCACACCCCCTAAGTACAGACCCCACATCACATCCAATCAATACTGACCTCAGACCACACCCCCTAAGTACAGACCCCACACCACATCCAATCAATACTGACCTCAGACCACACCCCCTAAGTACAGACCCCACACCACATCCAATAAATACTGACCTCAGACCACACCCCCTAAATACAGACCCCACATCACATCCAATAAATACTGACCTCAGACCACACCCCCTAAATACAGACCCCACACCACATCCAATAAATACTGACCTCAGACCACACCCCCTAAATACAGACCCCACACCACGTCCAATAAATACTGACCTCAGACCACACCCCCTAAATACAGACCCCACACCACGTCCAATAAATACTGACCTCAGACCACACCCCCTAAATACAGACCCCACACCACGTCCAATAAATACTGACCTCAGACCACACCCCCTAAATACAGACCCCACATCACATCCAATAAATACTGACCTCAGACCACACCCCCTAAATACAGACCCCACACCACGTCCAATAAATACTGACCTCAGACCACACCCCCTAAATACAGACCCCACACCACATCCAATAAATACTGACCTCAGACCACACCCCCTAAATACAGACCCCACACCACGTCCAATAAATACTGACCTCAGACCACACCCCCTAAGTACAGACCCCACACCACATCCAATAAATACTGACCTCAGACCACAACCCTTAGTACAGACCCCACATCACATCCAATAAATACTGACCTCAGACCACACCCCCTAAATACAGAACCCACATCACGTCCAATAAATACTGACCTCAGACCACACCCCCTAAGTACAGACCCCACACCACATCCAATCAATACTGACCTCAGACCACACCCCCTAAGTACAGACCCCACACCACATCCAATAAATACTGACCTCAGACCACACCCCCTAAGTACAGACCCCACACCACATCCAATCAATACTGACCTCAGACCACACCCCCTAAGTACAGACCCCACACCACATCCAATAAATACTGACCTCAGACCACACCCCCTAAATACAGACCCCACATCACATCCAATAAATACTGACCTCAGACCACACCCCCTAAATACAGACCCCACACCACGTCCAATAAATACTGACCTCAGACCACACCCCCTAAATACAGACCCCACACCACGTCCAATAAATACTGACCTCAGACCACACCCCCTAAATACAGACCCTACACCACGTCCAATAAATACTGACCTCAGACCACACCCCCTAAATACAGACCCCACACCACATCCAATAAATACTGACCTCAGACCACACCCCCTAAATACAGACCCCACACCACGTCCAATAAATACTGACCTCAGACCACACCCCCTAAATACAGACCCCACACCACATCCAATAAATACTGACCTCAGACCACACCCCCTAAATACAGACCCCACACCACGTCCAATAAATACTGACCTCAGACCACACCCCCTAAGTACAGACCCCACACCACATCCAATAAATACTGACCTCAGACCACACCCCCTAAATACAGACTCCACATCACATCCAATAAATACTGACCTCAGACCACACCCCCTAAATACAGACCCCACACCACGTCCAATAAATACTGACCTCAGACCACACCCCCTAAATACAGACCCCACATCACATCCAATAAATACTGACCTCAGACCACACCCCTAAATACAGACCCCACATCACATCCAATAAATACTGACCTCAGACCACACCCCCTAAATACAGACCCCACATCACATCCAATAAATACTGACCTCAGACCACACCCCCTAAATACAGACCCCACATCACATCCAATAAATACTGACCTCAGACCACACCCCTAAATACAGACCCCACATCACATCCAATAAATACTGACCTCAGACCACACCCCCTAAATACAGACCCCACATCACATCCAATAAATACTGACCTCAGACCACACCCCCTAAATACAGACCCCACACCACATCCAATAAATACTGACCTCAGACCACACCCCCTAAATACAGACCCCACACCACATCCAATAAATACTGACCTCAGACCACACCCCCGAAATACAGACCCCACATCACATCCAATAAATACTGACCTCAGACCACACCCCCTAAATACAGAACCCACATCACGTCCAATAAATACTGACCTCAGACCACACCCCCGAAATACAGACCCCACATCACATCCAATAAATACTGACCTCAGACCACACCCCCTAAATACAGACCCCACATCACATCCAATAAATACTGACCTCAGACCACACCCCCTAAGTACAGACCCCACATCACATCCAATAAATACTGACCTCAGACCACACCCCCTAAATACAGACCCCACATCACATCCAATAAATACCTCAGACCACACCCCCTAAATACAGACCCCACACCACATCCAATAAATACTGACCTCAAACCACACCCCTAAATACAGACCCCACATCACATCCAATAAATACTGACCTCAGACCACACCCCCTAAGTACAGACCCCACACCACATCCAATCAATACTGACCTCAGACCACACCCCCTAAGTACAGACCCCACATCAAATCCAATCAATACTGACCTCAGACCACACCCCCTAAGTACAGACCCCACACCACATCCAATAAATACTGACCTCAGACCACACCCCCTAAGTACAGACCCCACACCACATCCAATCAATACTGACCTCAGACCACACCCCCTAAGTACAGACCCCACACCACATCCAATAAATACTGACCTCAGACCACACCCCCTAAATACAGACCCCACATCACGTCCAATAAATACTGACCTCAGACCACACCCCTAAATACAGACCCCACACCACGTCCAATAAATACTGACCTCAGACCACACCCCCTAAATACAGACCCCACACCACGTCCAATAAATACTGACCTCAGACCACACCCCCTAAATACAGACCCCACACCACGTCCAATAAATACTGACCTCAGACCACACCCCCTAAATACAGACCCCACACCACATCCAATAAATACTGACCTCAGACCACACCCCCTAAATACAGACCCCACACCACGTCCAATAAATACTGACCTCAGACCACACCCCCTAAGTACAGACCCCACATCACATCCAATAAATACTGACCTCAGACCACACCCCCTAAATACAGAACCCACACCACATCCAATAAATACTGACCTCAGACCACACCCCTAAATACAGACCCCACACCACATCCAATAAATACTGACCTCAGACCACACCCCCTAAGTACAGACCCCACATCACATCCAATAAATACTGACCTCAGACCACACCCCCTAAATACAGACCCCACATCACATCCAATAAATACTGACCTCAGACCACACCCCCTAAATACAGACCCCACATCACGTCCAATAAATACTGACCTCAGACCACACCCCCTAAGTACAGACCCCACACCACATCCAATAAATACTGACCTTAGACCACACCCCCTAAGTACAGACCCCACATCACATCCAATAAATACTGACCTCAGACCACACCCCCTAAATACAGACCCCACACCACATCCAATAAATACTGACCTCAGACCACACCCCTAAATACAGACCCCACACCACATCCAATAAATACTGACCTCAGACCACACCCCCCAAGTACAGACCCCACACCACATCCAATAAATACTGACCTCAGACCACACCCCTAAATACAGACCCCACACCACATCCAATAAATACTGACCTCAGACCACACCCCCGAAATACAGACCCCACACCACATCCAATAAATACTGACCTCAGACCACATCCCCCAAGTACAGACCCCACACCACATCCAATAAATACTGACCTCAGACCACACCCCCTAAATACAGACCCCACATCACGTCCAATAAATATAGACCTCAGACCACACCTCCTAAATACAGACCCCACACCACATCCAATAAATACTGACCTCAGACCACACCCCCTAAATACAGACCCCACATCACATCCAATAAATACTGACCTCAGACCACACCCCCAAGTACAGACCCCACATCACATCCAATAAATACTGACCTCAGACCACACCTCCTAAATACAGACCCCACATCACATCCAATAAATACTGACCTCAGACCACACCCCCTAAATACAGACCCCACACCGCATCCAATAAATACTGACCTCAGACCACACCCCCTAAATACAGACCCCACATCACATCCAATAAATACTGACCTCAGACCACACCCCCAAGTACAGACCCCACATCACATCCAATAAATACTGACCTCAGACCACACCCCCTAAATACAGACCCCACACCATGTCCAATAAATACTGACCTCAGACCACACCCCCTAAATACAGACCCCACATCACGTCCAATAAATACTGACCTCAGACCACACCCCCTAAATACAGACCCCACATCACGTCCAATAAATACTGACCTCAGACCACACCCCCTAAATACAGACCCCACACCACATCCAATAAATACTGACCTCAGACCACACCCCCGAAATACAGACCCCACACCACATCCAATAAATACTGACCTCAGACCACACCCCCTAAATACAGACCCCACACCACATCCAATAAATACTGACCTCAGACCACACCCCCGAAATACAGACCCCACACCACATCCAATAAATACTGACCTCAGACCACACCCCCTAAATACAGACACCACATCACATCCAATAAATACTGACCTCAGACCACACCCCTAAATACAGACCCCACATCACATCCAATAAATACTAACCTCAGACCACACCCCCTAAGTACAGACCCCACACCACATCCAATAAATACTGACCTCAGACCACACCCCCTAAATACAGACCCCACACCACATCCAATAAATACTGACCTCAGACCACACCCCCTAAGTACAGACCCCACACCACGTCCAATAAATACTGACCTCAGACCACACTCCCTAAATACAGACCCCACACCACATCCAATAAATACTGACCTCAGACCACACCCCCTAAGTACAGACCCCACATCACATCCAATAAATACTGACTTCAGACCACACCCCTAAATACAGACCCCACACCACATCCAATAAATACTGACCTCAGACCACACCCCCTAAGTACAGACCCACATCACATCCAATAAATACTGACCTCAGACCACACCCCTAAATACAGACCCCACACCACATCCAATAAATACTGACCTCAGACCACACCCCTAAATACAGACCCCACACCACATCCAATAAATACTGACCTCAGACCACACCCCCTAAATACAGACCCCACATCACATCCAATAAATACAGACCTCAGACCACACCCCCTAAATACAGACCCCACACCACGTCCAATAAATACTGATCTCAGACCACACCCCCTAAATACAGACCCCACACCATGTCCAATAAATATAGACCTCAGACCACACCCCTAAATACAGACCCCACACCACATCCAATAAATACTGACCTCAGACCACACCCCCAAATACAGACTCCACATCACATCCAATAAATACTGACCTCAGACCACACCCCCTAAATACAGACCCCACACCATGTCCAATAAATACTGACCTCAGACCACACCCCCTAAATACAGACCCCACATCACGTCCAATAAATACTGACCTCAGACCACACCCCCTAAATACAGACCCCACATCACGTCCAATAAATACTGACCTCAGACCACACCCCCTAAATACAGACCCCACACCACATCCAATAAATACTGACCTCAGACCACACCCCCGAAATACAGACCCCACACCACATCCAATAAATACTGACCTCAGACCACACCCCCTAAATACAGACACCACATCACATCCAATAAATACTGACCTCAGACCACACCCCTAAATACAGACCCCACATCACATCCAATAAATACTAACCTCAGACCACACCCCCTAAGTACAGACCCCACACCACATCCAATAAATACTGACCTCAGACCACACCCCCTAAATACAGACCCCACACCACATCCAATAAATACTGACCTCAGACCACACCCCCTAAGTACAGACCCCACACCACGTCCAATAAATACTGACCTCAGACCACACTCCCTAAATACAGACCCCACACCACATCCAATAAATACTGACCTCAGACCACACCCCCTAAGTACAGACCCCACATCACATCCAATAAATACTGACTTCAGACCACACCCCTAAATACAGACCCCACACCACATCCAATAAATACTGACCTCAGACCACACCCCCTAAGTACAGACCCACATCACATCCAATAAATACTGACCTCAGACCACACCCCTAAATACAGACCCCACACCACATCCAATAAATACTGACCTCAGACCACACCCCCTAAATACAGACCCCACACCACGTCCAATAAATACTGATCTCAGACCACACCCCCTAAATACAGACCCCACATCACATCCAATAAATACAGACCTCAGACCACACCCCCTAAATACAGACCCCACACCACGTCCAATAAATACTGATCTCAGACCACACCCCCTAAATACAGACCCCACACCATGTCCAATAAATATAGACCTCAGACCACACCCCTAAATACAGACCCCACACCACATCCAATAAATACTGACCTCAGACCACACCCCCTAAGTACAGACCCCACATCACATCCAATAAATACTGACCTCAGACCACACCCCCTAAATACAGACCCCACATCACATCCAATAAATACTGACCTCAGACCACACCCCCTAAATACAGACCCCACATCACATCCAATAAATACTGACCTCAGACCACACCCCCTAAGTACAGACCCCACATCACATCCAATAAATACTGACCTCAGACCACACCCCCTAAATACAGACTCCACACCACGTCCAATAAATACTGACCTCAGACCACACCCCCTAAATACAGACCCCACACCACATCCAATAAATACTGACATCAGACCACACCCCCTAAATACAGACCCCACACCACATCCAATAAATACTGACCTCAGACCACACCCCCTAAGTACAGACCCCACATCACATCCAATAAATACTGACCTCAGACCACACCCCCTAAATACAGACTCCACACCACGTCCAATAAATACTGACCTCAGACCACACCCCCGAAATACAGACCCCACATCACGTCCAATAAATACTGACCTCAGACCACACCCCCTAAGTACAGACCCCACATCACATCCAATAAATACAGACCTCAGACCACACCCCCTAAATACAGACCCCACACCACGTCCAATAAATACTGACCTCAGACCACACCCCCTAAATACAGAGCCCACACCACGTCCAATAAATACTGACCTCAGACCACACCCCCGAAATACAGACCCCACATCACATCCAATAAATACTGATCTCAGACCACACCCCCTAAATACAGACCCCACATCACATCCAATAAATACTGACCTCAGACCACACCCCCTAAATACAGACCCCACATCATATCCAATAAATACTGACCTCAGACCACACCCCCTAAATACAGACCCCACATCACATCCAATAAATACTGACCTCAGACCATACCCCCTAAATACAGACCCCACACCACATCCAATAAATACTGAACTCAGACCACACCCCCTAAATACAGACCCCACATCACATCCAATAAATACTGACCTCAGACCACACCCCTTAAGTACAGACCCCACATCACATCCAATAAATACTGACCTCAGACCACTCCCCCTAAATACAGACCCCACACCACGTCCAATAAATACTGATCTCAGACCACACCCCCTAAATACAGACCCCACATCACATCCAATAAACACTGACCTCAGACCACACCCCCTAAATACAGACCCCACATCACATCCAATAAATACTGACCTCAGACCACACCTCCTAAATACAGACCCCACACCACATCCAATAAATACTGACCTCAGACCACACCCCTAAATACAGACCCCACATCACATCCAATAAATACTGAACTCAGACCACACCCCCTAAATACAGACCCCACATCACATCCAATAAATACTGATCTCAGACCACACCCCCTAAATACAGACCCCACATCACATCCAATAAATACTGAACTCAGACCACACCCCCTAAATACAGACCCCACATCACATCCAATAAATACTGATCTCAGACCACACCCCCTAAATACAGACCCCACATCACATCCAATAAATACTGACCTCAGACCACTCCCCCTAAATACAGACCCCACATCACATCCAATAAATACTGACCTCAGACCACTCCCCCTAAATACAGACCCCACATCACATCCAATAAATACTGATCTCAGACCACACCCCCTAAGTACAGACCCCACATCACATCCAATAAATACTGACCTCAGACCACACCCCCTAAATACAGACCCCACATCATATCCAATAAATACTGACCTCAGACCACACCCCCAAATACAGACTCCACACCACATCCAATAAATACTGACCTCAGACCACACCCCCTAAATACAGACCCCACATCACATCCAATAAATACTGACCTCAGACCACACCCCCTAAATACAGACCCCACATCACATCCAATAAATACTGACCTCAGACCACACCCCCTAAGTACAGACCCCACATCACATCCAATAAATTCTGACCTCAGACCACACCCCCTAAATACAGACTCCACACCACATCCAATAAATACTGACCTCAGACCACACCCCCTAAGTACAGACCCCACATCACATCCAATAAATACTGACCTCAGACCACACCCCCTAAATACAGACCCCACATCACATCCAATAAATACTGACCTCAGACCACACCCCCTAAATACAGACCCCACATCACATCCAATAAATACTGACCTCAGACCACACCCCCTAAATACAGACCCCACACCACGTCCAATAAATACTGACCTCAGACCACACCCCCTAAGTACAGACCCCACATCACATCCAATAAATACTGACCTCAGACCACACCCCCTAAATACAGAACCCACATCACGTCCAATAAATACTGACCTCAGACCACACCCCCTAAGTACAGACCCCACACCACATCCAATAAATACTGACCTCAGACCACACCCCTAAATACAGACCCCACACCACATCCAATAAATACTGACCTCAGACCACACCCCCTAAGTACAGACCCCACATCACATCCAATAAATACTGACCTCAGACCACACCCCCTAAATACAGACCCCACATCACATCCAATAAATACTGACCTCAGACCACACCCCCTAAATACAGACCCCACATCACGTCCAATAAATACTGACCTCAGACCACACCCCCTAAGTACAGACCCCACACCACATCCAATAAATACTGACCTTAGACCACACCCCCTAAGTACAGACCCCACATCACATCCAATAAATACTGACCTCAGACCACACCCCCTAAATACAGACCCCACACCACATCCAATAAATACTGACCTCAGACCACACCCCTAAATACAGACCCCACACCACATCCAATAAATACTGACCTCAGACCACACCCCCCAAGTACAGACCCCACACCACATCCAATAAATACTGACCTCAGACCACATCCCCCAAGTACAGACCCCACACCACATCCAATAAATACTGACCTCAGACCACACCCCCGAAATACAGACCCCACACCACATCCAATAAATACTGACCTCAGACCACACTCCCTAAATACAGACCCCACACCACATCCAATAAATACTGACCTCAGACCACACCCCTAAATACAGACCCCACATCACAGCCAATAAATACAGACCTCAGACCACATCCCCTAAGTACAGACCCCACATCACATCCAATAAATACTGACCTCAGACCACACCCCCTAAATACAGACCCCACATCACATCCAATAAATACTGACCTCAGACCACATCCCCCAAGTACAGACCCCACACCACATCCAATAAATACTGACCTCAGACCACACCCCTAAATACAGACTCCACACCATGTCCAATAAATACTGACCTCAGACCACACCCCCTAAATACAGACCCCACACCACATCCAATAAATACTGACCTCAGACCACACCCCCTAAATACAGACCCCACATCACGTCCAATAAATATAGACCTCAGACCACACCCCCTAAATACAGACCCCACATCACATCCAATAAATACTGACCTCAGACCACACCCCCAAGTACAGACCCCACATCACATCCAATAAATACTGACCTCAGACCACACCCCCTAAATACAGACCCCACACCATGTCCAATAAATACTGACCTCAGACCACACCCCCTAAATACAGACCCCACATCACGTCCAATAAATACTGACCTCAGACCACACCCCCTAAATACAGACCCCACATCACGTCCAATAAATACTGACCTCAGACCACACCCCCTAAATACAGACCCCACACCACATCCAATAAATACTGACCTCAGACCACACCCCCGAAATACAGACCCCACACCACATCCAATAAATACTGACCTCAGACCACACCCCCTAAATACAGACACCACATCACATCCAATAAATACTGACCTCAGACCACACCCCTAAATACAGACCCCACATCACATCCAATAAATACTAACCTCAGACCACACCCCCTAAGTACAGACCCCACACCACATCCAATAAATACTGACCTCAGACCACACCCCCTAAATACAGACCCCACACCACATCCAATAAATACTGACCTCAGACCACACCCCCTAAGTACAGACCCCACACCACGTCCAATAAATACTGACCTCAGACCACACTCCCTAAATACAGACCCCACACCACATCCAATAAATACTGACCTCAGACCACACCCCCTAAGTACAGACCCCACATCACATCCAATAAATACTGACTTCAGACCACACCCCTAAATACAGACCCCACACCACATCCAATAAATACTGACCTCAGACCACACCCCCTAAGTACAGACCCACATCACATCCAATAAATACTGACCTCAGACCACACCCCTAAATACAGACCCCACACCACATCCAATAAATACTGACCTCAGACCACACCCCTAAATACAGACCCCACACCACATCCAATAAATACTGACCTCAGACCACACCCCCTAAATACA
This sequence comes from Ranitomeya imitator, assembly GCF_032444005.1. Classification (NCBI taxonomy): domain Eukaryota; kingdom Metazoa; phylum Chordata; class Amphibia; order Anura; family Dendrobatidae; genus Ranitomeya; species Ranitomeya imitator. The sequence goes on along the minus strand of NC_091286.1, from coordinate 694,628,291 downwards.
GACCCCACATCACATCCAATAAATACAGACCTCAGACCACACCCCCTAAATACAGACCCCACACCACGTCCAATAAATACTGATCTCAGACCACACCCCCTAAATACAGACCCCACACCATGTCCAATAAATATAGACCTCAGACCACACCCCTAAATACAGACACCACACCACGTCCAATAAATACTGACCTCAGACCACACCCCCTAAATACAGACCCCACACCACGTCCAATAAATACTGACCTCAGACCACACCCCCAAATACAGACTCCACACCACATCCAATAAATACTGACCTCAGACCACACCCCCTAAGTACAGACCCCACACCACATCCAATAAATACTGACATCAGACCACACCCCCTAAATACAGACCCCACACCACATCCAATAAATACTGACCTCAGACCACACCCCCTAAGTACAGACCCCACATCACATCCAATAAATACTGACCTCAGACCACACCCCCTAAATACAGACTCCACACCACGTCCAATAAATACTGACCTCAGACCACACCCCCGAAATACAGACCCCACATCACGTCCAATAAATACTGACCTCAGACCACACCCCCTAAGTACAGACCCCACATCACATCCAATAAATACAGACCTCAGACCACACCCCCTAAATACAGACCCCACACCACGTCCAATAAATACTGACCTCAGACCACACCCCCTAAATACAGACCCCACACCACGTCCAATAAATACTGACCTCAGACCACACCCCCGAAATACAGACCCCACATCACATCCAATAAATACTGATCTCAGACCACACCCCCTAAATACAGACCCCACATCACATCCAATAAACACTGACCTCAGACCACACCCCCGAAATACAGACCCCACATCACATCCAATAAATACTGATCTCAGACCACACCCCCTAAATACAGACCCCACATCACATCCAATAAATACTGACCTCAGACCACACCCCCTAAATACAGACCCCACATCACATCCAATAAATACTGACCTCAGACCACACCCCCTAAATACAGACCCCACACCACATCCAATAAATACTGAACTCAGACCACACCCCCTAAATACAGACCCCACATCACATCCAATAAATACTGACCTCAGACCACACCCCTTAAGTACAGACCCCACATCACATCCAATAAATACTGACCTCAGACCACTCCCCCTAAATACAGACCCCACACCACGTCCAATAAATACTGATCTCAGACCACACCCCCTAAATACAGACCCCACATCACATCCAATAAACACTGACCTCAGACCACACCCCCTAAATACAGACCCCACATCACATCCAATAAATACTGACCTCAGACCACACCTCCTAAATACAGACCCCACACCACATCCAATAAATACTGACCTCAGACCACACCCCTAAATTCAGACCCCACATCACATCCAATAAATACTGAACTCAGACCACACCCCCTAAATACAGACCCCACATCACATCCAATAAATACTGATCTCAGACCACACCCCCTAAATACAGACCCCACATCACATCCAATAAATACTGAACTCAGACCACACCCCCTAAATACAGACCCCACATCATATCCAATAAATACTGATCTCAGACCACACCCCCTAAATACAGACCCCACATCACATCCAATAAATACTGACCTCAGACCACTCCCCCTAAATACAGACCCCACATCACATCCAATAAATACTGACCTCAGACCACTCCCCCTAAATACAGACCCCACATCACATCCAATAAATACTGATCTCAGACCACACCCCCTAAGTACAGACCCCACATCACATCCAATAAATACTGACCTCAGACCACACCCCCTAAATACAGACCCCACATCATATCCAATAAATACTGACCTCAGACCACACCCCCAAATACAGACTCCACACCATGTCCAATAAATACTGACCTCAGACCACACCCCCAAATACAGACCCCACACCATGTCCAATAAATACTGACCTCAGACCACACCCCCTAAATACAGACCCCACACCACATCCAATAAATACTGAACTCAGACCACACCCCCTAAATACAGACCCCACATCACATCCAATAAATACTGATCTCAGACCACACCCCCTAAATACAGACCCCACATCACATCCAATAAATACTGAACTCAGACCACACCCCCTAAATACAGACCCCACATCATATCCAATAAATACTGATCTCAGACCACACCCCCTAAATACAGACCCCACATCACATCCAATAAATACTGACCTCAGACCACTCCCCCTAAATACAGACCCCACATCACATCCAATAAATACTGACCTCAGACCACTCCCCCTAAATACAGACCCCACATCACATCCAATAAATACTGATCTCAGACCACACCCCCTAAGTACAGACCCCACATCACATCCAATAAATACTGACCTCAGACCACACCCCCTAAATACAGACCCCACATCATATCCAATAAATACTGACCTCAGACCACACCCCCAAATACAGACTCCACACAATGTCCAATAAATACTGACCTCAGACCACACCCCCAAATACAGACCCCACACCATGTCCAATAAATACTGACCTCAGACCACACCCCCTAAATACAGACCCCACACCACATCCAATAAATACTGACCTCAGACCACACCCCCTAAGTACAGACCCCACATCACATCCAATAAATACTGATCTCAGACCACACCCCCTAAATACAGACCCCACATCACATCCAATAAATACTGACCTCAGACCACACCCCCTAAATACAGACCCCACATCACATCCAATAAATACTGACCTCAGACCACACCCCTAAATACAGACCCCACATCACATCCAATAAATACTGACCTCAGACCACACCCCCTAAATACAGACCCCACACCACGTCCAATAAATACTGACCTCAGACCACACCTCCTAAATACAGACCCCACACCACGTCCAATAAATACTGACCTCAGACCACACCCCCTAAATACAGACCCCACATCACGTCCAATAAATACTGACCTCAGACCACACCCCCTAAATACAGACCCCACACCACATCCAATAAATACTGACCTCAGACCACACCCCCTAAATACAGACCCCACATCACATCCAATAAATACTGACCTCAGACCACACCCCCTAAATACAGACCCCACATCACATCCAATAAATACTGACCTTAGACCACACCCCCTAAATACAGACCCCACATCACATCCAATAAATACTGACCTCAGACCACACCCCCTAAATACAGACCCCACATCACATCCAATAAATACTGACCTCAGACCACACCCCTAAATACAGACCCCACATCACATCCAATAAATACTGACCTCAGACCACACCCCTAAATACAGACCCCACATCACATCCAATAAATACTGACCTCAGACCACACCCCTAAATACAGACCCCACATCACATCCAATAAATACTGACCTCAGACCACACCCCTAAATACAGACCCCACATCACATCCAATAAATACTGACCTCAGACCATACCCCCTAAATACAGACCCCACACCACATCCAATAAATACTGACCTCAGACCACACCCCCTAAATACAGACCCCACACCACATCCAATAAATACTGACCTCAGACCACACCCCCTAAATACAGACCCCACATCACGTCCAATAAATACTGACCTCAGACCACACCCCCTAAATACAGACCCCACACCACATCCAATAAATACTGACCTCAGACCACACCCCCTAAATACAGACCCCACACCACATCCAATAAATACTGACCTCAGACCACACCCCCTAAATACAGACCCCACATCACATCCAATAAATACTGACCTCAGACCACACCCCCTAAATACAGACCCCACATCACATCCAATAAATACTGACCTCAGACCACACCCCCTAAATACAGACCCCACACCACATCCAATAAATACTGACCTCAGACCACACCCCCTAAATACAGACCCCACACCACGTCCAATAAATACTGACCTCAGACCACACCCCCTAAATACAGACCCCACACCACGTCCAATAAATACTGACCTCAGACCACACCCCCTAAATACAGACCCCACATCACGTCCAATAAATACTGACCTCAGACCACACCCCCTAAATACAGACCCCACATCACATCCAATAAATACTGACCTCAGACCACACCCCTAAATACAGACCCCACATCACATCCAATAAATACTGACCTCAGACCACACCCCTAAATACAGACCCCACATCACATCCAATAAATACTGACCTCAGACCACACCCCCTAAATACAGACCCCACATCACATCCAATAAATACTGACCTCAGACCACACCCCCTAAATACAGACCCCACATCACATCCAATAAATACTGACCTCAGACCACACCCCCTAAATACAGACCCCACATCACATCCAATAAATACTGACCTCAGACCACGCCCCTAAGTACAGACCCCACACCACATCCAATAAATACTGACCTCAGACCACACCCCCTAAATACAGACCCCACACCACATCCAATAAATACTGACCTCAGACCACACCCCCTAAATACAGACCCCACATCACATCCAATAAATACTGACCTCAGACCACACCCCCTAAATACAGACCCCACACCATGTCCAATAAATACTGACCTCAGACCACACCCCTAAATACAGACCCCACATCACATCCAATAAATACTGACCTCAGGCCACACCCCCTAAATACAGACCCCACATCACATCCAATAAATACTGACCTCAGACCACACCCCCTAAGTACAGACCCCACATCACATCCAATAAATACTGACCTCAGACCACACCCCCTAAATACAGACCCCACACCACATCCAATAAATACTGACCTCAGACCACACCCCTAAATACAGACCCCACATCACATCCAATAAATACTGACCTCAGACCACACCCCCTAAGTACAGACCCCACATCACATCCAATAAATACTGACCTCAGACCACACCCCCTAAATACAGACCCCACATCACATCCAATAAATTCTGATCTCAGACCACACCCCCTAAATACAGACCCCACATCACATCCAATAAATACTGACCTCAGACCACACCCCCTAAATACAGACCCCACACCACATCCAATAAATACTGACCTCAGACCACACCTCCTAAATACAGACCCCACATCACATCCAATAAATACTGACCTCAGACCACACCCCCTAAGTACAGACCCCACATCACATCCAATAAATACTGACCTCAGACCACTCCCCCTAAATACAGACCCCACATCACATCCAATAAATTCTGATCTCAGACCACACCCCCTAAATACAGACCCCACATCACATCCAATAAATACTGACCTCAGACCACACCCCCTAAATACAGACCCCACACCACATCCAATAAATACTGACCTCAGACCACACCTCCTAAATACAGACCCCACATCACATCCAATAAATACTGACCTCAGACCACACCCCCTAAGTACAGACCCCACATCACATCCAATAAATACTGACCTCAGACCACACCCCCTAAATACAGACCCCACACCACATCCAATAAATACTGACCTCAGACCACACCTCCTAAATACAGACCCCACATCACATCCAATAAATACAGACCTCAGACCACACCCCCTAAGTACAGACCCCACATCACATCCAATAAATACAGACCTCAGACCACACCCCCTAAGTACAGACCCCACATCACATCCAATAAATACAGACCTCAGACCACACCCCCTAAGTACAGACCCCACATCACATCCAATAAATACTGACCTCAGACCACACCCCCTAAGTACAGACCCCACACCACGTCCAATAAATACTGACCTCAGACCACACCCCCTAAATACAGACCCCACACCACGTCCAATAAATACTGACCTCAGACCACACCCCCTAAATACAGACCCCACATCACATCCAATAAATATAGACCTCAGACCACACCCCCTAAATACAGACCCCACACCACATCCAATAAATACTGACCTCAGACCACACCCCCTAAATACAGACCCCACATCACATCCAATAAATACTGACCTCAGACCACACCCCTAAATACAGACCCCACACCACATCCAATAAATACTGACCTCAGACCACACCCCTAAATACAGACCCCACACCACATCCAATAAATACTGACCTCAGACCACACCCCCTAAATACAGACCCCACATCACATCCAATAAATACTGACCTCAGACCACACCCCTAAATACAGACCCCACACCACATCCAGTAAATACTGACCTCAGACCACACCCCCTAAATACAGACCCCACATCACATCCAATAAATATAGACCTCAGACCACACCCCCTAAATACAGACCCCACACCACGTCCAATAAATACTGACCTCAGACCACACTCCCTAAATACAGACCCCACATCACATCCAATAAATATAGACCTCAGACCACACCCCCTAAATACAGACCCCACATCACATCCAATAAATATAGACCTCAGACCACACCCCCTAAATACAGACCCCACACCACATCCAGTAAATACTGACCTCAGACCACACCCCCTAAATACAGACCCCACATCACATCCAATAAATATAGACCTCAGACCACACCCCCTAAATACAGACCCCACACCACATCCAGTAAATACTGACCTCAGACCACACCCCCTAAATACAGACCCCACATCACATCCAATAAATATAGACCTCAGACCACACCCCCTAAATACAGACCCCACACCACATCCAATAAATACTGACCTCAGACCACACCCCCTAAATACAGACCCCACATCACATCCAATAAATACTGACCTCAGACCACACCCCTAAATACAGACCCCACACCACATCCAATAAATACTGACCTCAGACCACACCCCTAAATACAGACCCCACACCACATCCAATAAATACTGATCTCAGACCACACCCCCTAAGTACAGACCCCACATCACATCCAATAAATACTGACCTCAGACCACACACCCTAAATACAGACCCCACATCACATCCAATAAATACTGACCTCAGACCACACCCCTAAGTACAGACCCCACACCACATCCAATAAATATAGACCTCAGACCACACCCCCTAAATACAGACTCCACACCACATCCAATAAATACTGACCTCAGACCACACCCCCTAAATACAGACCCCACACCATGTCCAATAAATACTGACCTCAGACCACACCCCCTAAATACAAACCCCACACCACATCCAATAAATACTGACCTCAGACCACACCCCCTAAATACAGACCCCACATCACATCCAATAAATACTGACCTCAGACCACACCCCTAAATACAGACCCCACATCACATCCAATAAATACTGACCTCAGACCACACCCCTAAATACAGACCCCACATCAAATCCAATAAATACTGACCTCAGACCACACCCCCTAAGTACAGACCCCACATCACATCCAATAAATACTGACCTCAGACCACACCCCCTAAGTACAGACCCCACACCACATCCAATAAATACTGACCTCAGACCACACCCCCTAAATACAGACCCCACACCACATCCAATAAATACTGACCTCAGACCACACCCCCTAAATACAGACCCCACATCACATCCAATAAATATAGACCTCAGACCACACCCCCTAAATACAGACCCCACATCACATCCAATAAATACTGACCTCAGACCACACCTCCTAAGTACAGACCCCACATCACATCCAATAAATACTGACCTCAGACCACACCCCTAAATACAGACCCCACATCACATCCAATAAATACTGACCTCAGACCACACCTCCTAAATACAGACCCCACACCACATCCAATAAATACTGACCTCAGACCACACCCCCTAAATACAGACCCCACACCACATCCAATAAATACTGACCTCAGACCACACCCCCTAAATACAGACCCCACATCACATCCAATAAACACTGACCTCAGACCACACCCCTAAATACAGACCCCACATCACATCCAATAAATACTGACCTCAGACCACATCCCCTAAATACAGACCCCACATCACATCCAATAAATACTGACCTCAGACCACACCTCCTAAATACAGACCCCACACCACATCCAATAAATACTGACCTCAGACCACACCCCCTAAGTACAGACCGCACATCACATCCAATAAATACTGACCTCAGACCACACCCCCTAAATACAGACCCCACACCACATCCAATAAATACTGACCTCAGACCACACCTCCTAAATACAGACCCCACACCACATCCAATAAATACTGACCTCAGACCACACCCCCTAAGTACAGACCCCACATCACAGCCAATAAATACTGACCTCAGACCACACCCCTAAATACAGACCCCACATCACATCCAATAAATACTGACCTCAGACCACACCCCCTAAGTACAGACCCCACATCACAGCCAATAAATACTGACCTCAGACCACACCCCCTAAATACAGACCCCACATCACGTCCAATAAATACTGATCTCAGACCACACCCCCTAAATACAGACCCCACACCACGTCCAATAAATACTGACCTCAGACCACACCCCCTAAGTACAGACCCCACACCACGTCCAATAAATACTGACCTCAGACCACACTCCCTAAATACAGACCCCACACCACATCCAATAAATACTGACCTCAGACCACACCCCCTAAGTACAGACCCCACATCACATCCAATAAATACAGACCTCAGACCACACCCCCTAAGTACAGACCCCACACCACGTCCAATAAATGCTGACCTCAGACCACACCCCCTAAAAACAGACCCCACACCATGTCCAATAAATATAGACCTCAGACCACACCCCCTAAATACAGACTCCACACCACATCCAATAAATACTGACCTCAGACCACACCCCCTAAGTACAGCCCCCACACCACATCCAATAAATACTGACCTCAGACCACACCCCCTAAATACAGACCCCACATCACATCCAATAAATATAGACCTCAGACCACACCCCCTAAATACAGACCCCACATCACATCCAATAAATACTGACCTCAGACCACACCCCCTAAGTACAGCCCCCACACCACATCCAATAAATAGTGACCTCAGACCACACCCCCTAAATACAGACCCCACATCACATCCAATAAATATAGACCTCAGACCACACCCCCTAAATACAGACTCCACACCACATCCAATAAATACTGAACTCAGACCACACCCCCTAAATACAGACCCCACATCACATCCAATAAATACTGACCTCAGACCACACCCCCTAAGTACAGCCCCCACACCACATCCAATAAATAGTGACCTCAGACCACACCCCCTAAATACAGACCCCACATCACATCCAATAAATATAGACCTCAGACCACACCCCCTAAATACAGACTCCACACCACATCCAATAAATACTGAACTCAGACCACACCCCCTAAATACAGACTCCACACCACATCCAATAAATACTGACCTCAGACCACACCCCCTAAGTACAGCCCCCACACCACATCCAATAAATACTGACCTCAGACCACACCCCCTAAATACAGACCCCACATCACATCCAATAAATATAGACCTCAGACCACACCCCCTAAATACAGACTCCACACCACATCCAATAAATACTGACCTCAGACCACACCCCCGAAATACAGACTCCACACCATGTTCAATAAATACTGACCTCAGACCACACCCCCTAAATACAGACCCCACACCACGTCCAATAAATACTGACCTCAGACCACACCCCTTAAATACAGACTCCACACCACATCCAATAAATACTGACCTCAGACCACACCCCCGAAATACAGACTCCACACCATGTTCAATAAATACTGACCTCAGACCACACCCCCTAAATACAGACCCCACACCATGTCCAATACATACTGACCTCAGACCACACCCACTAAATACAGACCCCACATCACATCCAATAAATACTGATCTCAGACCACACCCCCTAAATACAGACCCCACATCACATCCAATAAATACTGACCTCAGACCACACCCCCTAAATACAGACCCCACATCACATCCAATAAATACTGATCTCAGACCACACCCCCTAAATACAGACCCCACATCACATCCAATAAATACTGACCTCAGACCACACCCCCTAAGTACAGACCCCACACCACATCCAATAAATACTGACCTCAGACCACACCCCCTAAATACAGACCCCACACCACATCCAATAAATACTGACCTCAGACCACACCCCCTAAATACAGACCCAACATCACATCCAATAAATACTGACCTCAGACCACACCCCCTAAGTACAGACCCCACACCACATCCAATAAATACTGACCTCAGACCACACCCCCTAAATACAGACCCCACATCACATCCAATAAATATAGACCTCAGACCACACCCCTAAATACAGACCCCACACCATGTCCAATAAATACTGACCTCAGACCACACCCCCTAAATACAGACCCAACACCACATCCAATAAATACTGACCTCAGACCACACCCCCTAAATACAGACCCCACACCACGTCCAATAAATACTGACCTCAGACCACACCCCCTAAATACAGACCCCACACCACGTCCAATAAATACTGACCTCAGACCACACCCCTAAATACAGACCCCACACCACGTCCAATAAATACTGACCTCAGACCACACCCCCTAAATACAGACTCCACACCACATCCAATAAATACTGACCTCAGACCACACCCCCTAAATACAGACCCCACACCACGTCCAATAAATACTGACCTCAGACCACACCCCTAAATACAGACCCCACACCACGTCCAATAAATACTGACCTCAGACCACACCCCCTAAGTACAGACTCCACACCACATCCAATAAATACTGACCTCAGACCACACCCCCTAAGTACAGACCCCACACCACATCCAATAAATACTGACCTCAGACCACACCCCCTAAATACAGACCCCACACCATGTCCAATAAATACTGACCTCAGACTACACCCCCTAAATACAGACCCCACACCACGTCCAATAAATACTGACCTCAGACCACACCCCCTAAATACAGACCCCACACCATGTCCAATAAATACTGACATCAGACTACACCCCCTAAGTACAGACCCCACATCACATCCAATAAATACTGACCTCAGACCACACCCCTAAATACAGACCCCACATCACATCCAATAAATACTGACCTCAGACCACACCCCTAAATACAGACCCCACATCACAGCCAATAAATACTGACCTCAGACCACACCCCCTAAGTACAGACCTCACACCACATCCAATAAATACTGACCTCAGACCACACCCCCTAAATACAGACCCCACACCACATCCAATAAATACTGACCTCAGACCACACCCCTAAATACAGACCCCACATCACATCCAATACATACTGACCTCAGACCACACCCCCTAAATACAGACCCCACACCACGTCCAATAAATACTGACCTCAGACCACACCCCCTAAATACAGACCCCACATCACAGCCAATAAATACTGACCTCAGACCACACCCCCTAAATACAGACCCCACACCATGTCCAATAAATACTGACCTCAGACCACACCCCCTAAATACAGACCCCACACCACATCCAATAAATACTGACCTCAGACCACACCCCCTAAATACAGACCCCACACCACGTCCAATAAATACTGACCTCAGACCACACTCCCTAAATACAGACCCACACCACATCCAATAAATACTGACCTCAGACCACACCCCCTAAATACAGACCCCACACCACATCCAATAAATACTGACCTCAGACCACACCCCCTAAATACAGACCCCACATCACATCCAATAAATACTGACCTCAGACCACACCCCTAAATACAGACCCCACATCACAGCCAATAAATACTGACCTCAGACCACACCCCCTAAATACAGACCCCACACCACATCCAATAAATACTGACCTCAGACCACACCCCTAAATACAGACCCCACATCACATCCAATAAATACTGACCTCAGACCACACCCCCTAAATACAGACCCCACACCACATCCAATAAATACTGACCTCAGACCACACCCCCTAAATACAGACCCCACACCACATCCAATAAATACTGACCTCAGACCACACCCCTAAATACAGACCCCACATCACATCCAATAAATACTGACCTCAGACCACACCCCTAAATACAGACCCCACATCACATCCAATACATACTGACCTCAGACCACACCCCCTAAATACAGACCCCACACCACGTCCAATAAATACTGACCTCAGACCACACTCCCTAAATACAGACCAACACCACATCCAATAAATACTGACCTCAGACCACACCCCCTAAATACAGACCCACACCACATCCAATAAATACTGACCTCAGACCACACCCCCTAAATACAGACCCCACATCACATCCAATAAATACAGACCTCAGACCACACCCCCTAAGTACAGACCCCACATCACATCCAATAAATACTGACCTCAGACCACACCCCCTAAATACAGACTCCACACCACATCCAATAAATACTGACCTCAGACCACACCCCCTAAATACAGACCCCACATCACATCCAATAAATATAGACCTCAGACCACACCCCCTAAATACAGACTCCACACCATGTTAATAAATACTGACCTCAGACCACACCCCCTAAATACAGACCCCACACCATGTCCAATAAATACTGACCTCAGACCACACCCCCTAAATACAGACCCCACACCATGTCCAATACATACTGACCTCAGACCACACCCCCTAAGTACAGACCCCACACCACATCCAATAAATAATGACCTCAGACCACACCCCCTAAGTACAGACCCCACACCACATCCAATAAATACTGACCTCAGACCACACCCCCTAAATACAGACCCCACACCATGTCCAATACATACTGACCTCAGACCACACCCCCTAAATACAGACCCCACACCACATCCAATAAATACTGACCTCAGACCACACCCCCTAAATACAGACCCCACATCACATCCAATAAATACTGACCTCAGACCACACCCCCTAAATACAGACCCCACACCATGTCCAATACATACTGACCTCAGACCACACCCCCTAAATACAGACCCACATCACATCCAATAAATACTGACCTCAGACCACACCCCCTAAATACAGACCCCACATCACATCCAATAAATACTGACCTCAGACCACACCCCCTAAATACAGACCCCACACCACATCCAATAAATACTGACCTCAGACCACACCCCCTAAATACAGACCCCACACCACATCCAATAAATACTGACCTCAGACCACACCCCCTAAATACAGACCCCACACCATGTCCAATACATAGTGACCTCAGACCACACCCCCTAAATACAGACCCACATCACATCCAATAAATACTGACCTCAGACCACACCCCCTAAATACAGACCCCACATCACATCCAATAAATACTGACCTCAGACCACACCCCCTAAATACAGACCCCACACCACATCCAATAAATACTGACCTCAGACCACACCCCCTAAATACAGACCCCACATCACATCCAATAAATACTGACCTCAGACCACACCCCCTAAGTACAGACCCCACATCACATCCAATAAATACTGACCTCAGACCACACCCCCTAAGTACAGACCCCACACCACATCCAATAAATACTGACCTCAGACCACACCCCCTAAATACAGACCCCACATCACATCCAATAAATATAGACCTCAGACCACACCCCCTAAATACAGACTCCACACCATGTTCAATAAATACTGACCTCAGACCACACCCCCTAAATACAGACCCCACATCACATCCAATAAATACTGACCTCAGACCACACCCCCTAAATACAGACCCCACATCACATCCAATAAATACTGACCTCAGACCACACCCCCTAAATACAGACCCCACACCACATCCAATAAATACTGACCTCAGACCACACCCCTAAATACAGACCCCACATCACATCCAATAAATACTGACCTCAGACCACACCTCCTAAATACAGACCCCACATCACATCCAATAAATACTGACCTCAGACCACACCCCCTAAATACAGACCCCACACCACATCCAATAAATACTGACCTCAGACCACACCCCCTAAATACAGACCCCACATCACATCCAATAAATACTGACCTCAGACCACACCCACTAAGTACAGACCCCACACCACGTCCAATAAATACTGACCTCAGACCACACCCCCTAAATACAGACCCCACACCACATCCAATAAATACTGACCTCAGACCACACCCCCTAAGTACAGACCCCACATCACATCCAATAAATACTGACCTCAGACCACACTCCCTAAATACAGACCCCACACCACATCCAATAAATACTGACCTCAGACCACACTCCCTAAATACAGACCCCACATCACATCCAATAAATACTGACCTCAGACCACACCCCCTAAGTACAGACCCCACACCACATCCAATAAATACTGACCTCAGACCACACCTCCTAAATACAGACCCCACATCACATCCAATAAATACTGACCTCAGACCACACCCCCTAAATACAGACCCCACATCACATCCAATAAATATAGACCTCAGACCACACCCCCTAAATACAGACCCCACACCACATCCAATAAATACTGACCTCAGACCACACCCCCTAAATACAGACCCCACACCACATCCAATAAATACTGACCTCAGACCACACCCCCTAAATACAGACCCCACACCACATCCAATAAATACTGACCTCAGACCACACCCCTAAATACAGACCCCACATCACATCCAATAAATACTGACCTCAGACCACACCTCCTAAATACAGACCCCACATCACATCCAATAAATACTGACCTCAGACCACACCCCCTAAATACAGACCCCACACCACGTCCAATAAATACTGACCTCAGACCACACCCCCTAAATACAGACCCCACACCACATCCAATAAATACTGACCTCAGACCACACCCCCTAAATACAGACCCCACACCACATCCAATAAATACTGACCTCAGACCACACCCCCTAAATACAGACCCCACACCACATCCAATAAATACTGACCTCAGACCACACCCCCTAAATACAGACCCCACATCACATCCAATAAATACTGACCTCAGACCACACCCCCTAAGTACAGACCTCACATCACATCCAATAAATACTGACCTCAGACCACACCCCTAAATACAGACCCCACACCACATCCAATAAATACTGACCTCAGACCACACCCCTAAATACAGACCCCACACCACATCCAATAAATACTGACCTCAGACCACACCCCCTAAATACAGACCCCACATCACATCCAATAAATACTGACCTCAGACCACACCTCCTAAATACAGACCCCACATCACATCCAATAAATACTGACCTCAGACCACACCCCCTAAATACAGACTCCACACCACATCCAATAAATACTGACCTCAGACCACACCCCCTAAGTACAGACCCCACACCACGTCCAATAAATACTGACCTCAGACCAAACCCCTAAATACAGACCCCACATCACATCCAATAAATACTGACCTCAGACCACACCCCCTAAATACAGACCCCACATCACATCCAATAAATATAGACCTCAGACCACACCCCCTAAATACAGACTCCACACCATGTTCAATAAATACTGACCTCAGACCACACCCCCTAAATACAGACCCCACATCACATCCAATAAATACTGACCTCAGACCACACCCCCTAAGTACAGACCCCACACCACATCCAATAAATACTGACCTCAGACCACACCCCCTAAGTACAGACACCACATCACATCCAATAAATACTGACCTCAGACCACATCCCCTAAATACAGACCCCACATCACATCCAATAAATACTGACCTCAGACCACACCCCCTAAATACAGACTCCACACCATGTCCAATAAATACTGACCTCAGACCAAACCCCTAAATACAGACCCCACATCACATCCAATAAATACTGACCTCAGACCACACCCCCTAAATACAGACCCCACACCACATCCAATAAATACTGACCTCAGACCACACCCCCTAAATACAGACTCCACACCATGTCCAATAAATATAGACCTCAGACCACACCCCCAAAATACAGACCCCACACCACATCCAATAAATACTGACCTCAGACCACACCCCCTAAATACAGACCCCACACCACGTCCAATAAATACTGACCTCAGACCACACTCCCTAAATACAGACCCCACATCACATCCAATAAATACTGACCTCAGACCACACCCCCTAAATACAGACCCCACACCACGTCCAATAAATACTGACCTCAGACCACACCCCCTAAATACAGACCCCACACCACATCCAATAAATACTGACCTCAGACCACACCCCCTAAATACAGACCCCACATCACATCCAATAAATACTGACCTCAGACCACACCCCCTAAATACAGACCCCACACCACATCCAATAAATACTGACCTCAGACCACACCCCCTAAATACAGACCCCACACCACATCCAATAAATACTGACCTCAGACCACACCCCCTAAATACAGACACCACACCACGTCCAATAAATACTGACCTCAGACCACACCCCCTAAATACAGACCCCACACCACGTCCAATAAATATAGACCTCAGACCACACCCCCTAAATACAGACCCCACATCACATCCAATAAATACTGACCTCAGACCACACCCCCTAAATACAGACCCCACATCACATCCAATAAATACTGACCTCAGACCACACCCCCTAAATACAGACCCCACACCACATCCAATAAATACTGACCTCAGACCACACCCCCTAAATACAGACACCACACCACGTCCAATAAATACTGACCTCAGACCACACCCCCTAAATACAGACCCCACACCACATCCAATAAATACTGACCTCAGACCACACCCCCTAAATACAGACCCCACACCACGTCCAATAAATACTGACCTCAGACCACACCCCCTAAATACAGACCCCACACCACGTCCAATAAATACTGACCTCAGACCACACCCCCTAAATACAGACCCCACATCACATCCAATAAATACTGACCTCAGACCACACCCCCTAAATACAGACCCCACACCACGTCCAATAAATACTGACCTCAGACCACACCCCCTAAATACAGACCCCACACCACGTCCAATAAATACTGACCTCAGACCACACCCCCTAAGTACAGACCCCACATCACATCCAATAAATACTGACCTCAGACCACACCCCCTAAATACAGACCCCACACCACATCCAATAAATACTGACCTCAGACCACACCCCCTAAATACAGACACCACACCACATCCAATAAATACTGACCTCAGACCACACCCCCTAAATACAGACCCCACATCATATCCAATAAATACTGACCTCAGACCACACCCCCTAAATACAGACCCCACATCACATCCAATAAATACTGACCTCAGACCACACCCCCTAAATACAGACCCCACACCACATCCAATAAATACTGACCTCAGACCACACCCCCTAAATACAGACCCCACATCACATCCAATAAATACTGACCTCAGACCACACCCCCTAAATACAGACCCCACACCACGTCCAATAAATACTGACCTCAGACCACACCCCCTAAATACAGACCCCACACCACATCCAATAAATACTGACCTCAGACCACACCCCCTAAATACAGACCCCACACCACGTCCAATAAATACTGACCTCAGACCACACCCCCTAAATACAGACCCCACACCACGTCCAATAAATACTGACCTCAGACCACACCCCCTAAATACAGACCCCACACCACATCCAATAAATACTGACCTCAGACCACACCCCCTAAATACAGACCCCACATCACATCCAATAAATACTGACCTCAGACCACACCCCCTAAGTACATACCCCACATCACATCCAATAAATACTGACCTCAGACCACACCCCCTAAGTACAGACCCCACATCACGTCCAATAAATACTGACCTCAGACCACACCCCCTAAATACAGACCCCACACCACGTCCAATAAATACTGACCTCAGACCACACCCCCTAAATACAGACCCCACACCACATCCAATAAATACTGACCTCAGACCACACCCCCTAAATACAGACCCCACACCACATCCAATAAATACTGACCTCAGACCACACCCCCTAAATACAGACCCCACACCACGTCCAATAAATACTGACCTCAGACCACACCCCCTAAATACAGACCCCACACCACATCCAATAAATACTGACCTCAGACCACACCCCCTAAATACAGACCCCACACCACGTCCAATAAATACTGACCTCAGACCACACCCCCTAAATACAGACCCCACATCACATCCAATAAATACTGACCTCAGACCACACCCCCTAAGTACAGACCGCACATCACATCCAATAAATACTGACCTCAGACCACACCCCCTAAATACAGACCCCACACCACATCCAATAAATACTGACCTCAGACCACACCCCCTAAATACAGACCCCACACCACGTCCAATAAATACTGACCTCAGACCACACCTCCTAAATACAGACCCCACATCACATCCAATAAATACTGACCTCAGACCACACCCCCTAAATACAGACCCCACATCACATCCAATAAATACTGACCTCAGACCACACCCCCTAAATACAGACCCCACACCACATCCAATAAATACTGACCTCAGACCACACCCCCTAAATACAGACCCCACACCACATCCAATAAATACTGACCTCAGACCACACCCCCTAAATACAGACCCCACACCACATCCAATAAATACTGACCTCAGACCACACCCCCTAAATACAGACCCCACATCACATCCAATAAATACTGACCTCAGACCACACCCCCTAAATACAGACCCCACATCACGTCCAATAAATACTGACCTCAGACCACACCCCCTAAATACAGACCCCACACCACGTCCAATAAATACTGACCTCAGACCACACCTCCTAAATACAGACCCCACATCACATCCAATAAATACTGACCTCAGACCACACCCCCTAAATACAGACCCCACATCACATCCAATAAATACTGACCTCAGACCACACCCCCTAAATACAGACCCCACACCACATCCAATAAATACTGACCTCAGACCACACCCCCTAAATACAGACCCCACACCACATCCAATAAATACTGACCTCAGACCACACCCCCTAAATACAGACCCCACATCACATCCAATAAATACTGACCTCAGACCACACCCCCTAAATACAGACCCCACACCACGTCCAATAAATACTGACCTCAGACCACATCCCCTAAGTACAGACCCCACATCACATCCAATAAATACTGACCTCAGACCACACCCCCTAAATACAGACCCCACATCACATCCAATAAATACTGACCTCAGACCACACCCCCTAAATACAGACCCCACATCACATCCAATAAATACTGACCTCAGACCACATCCCCTAAGTACAGACCCCACATCACATCCAATAAATACTGACCTCAGACCACACCCCCTAAATACAGACCCCACATCACATCCAATAAATACTGACCTCAGACCACACCCCCTAAATACAGACCCCACACCACATCCAATAAATACTGACCTCAGACCACACCCCCTAAATACAGACCCCACATCACATCCAATAAATACTGACCTCAGACCACACCCCCTAAATACAGACCCCACACCACATCCAATAAATACTGACCTCAGACCACACCCCCTAAATACAGACCCCACACCACATCCAATAAATACTGACCTCAGACCACACCCCCTAAATACAGACCCCACATCACATCCAATAAATACTGACCTCAGACCACACCCCCTAAGTACAGACACCACATCACATCCAATAAATACTGACCTCAGACCACACCCCCTAAGTACAGACACCACATCACATCCAATAAATACTGACCTCAGACCACACCCCCTAAATACAGACACCACATCACATCCAATAAATACTGACCTCAGACCACACCCCCTAAATACAGACCCCACACCACATCCAATAAATACTGACCTCAGACCACACCCCCTAAATACAGACCCCACACCACATCCAATAAATACTGACCTCAGACCACACCCCCTAAATACAGACCCCACATCACGTCCAATAAATACTGACCTCAGACTACACCCCCTAAATACAGACCCCACACCATGTCCAATAAATACTGACCTCAGACCACACCCCCTAAATACAGACCCCACATCACATCCAATAAATACTGACCTCAGACCACACCCCCTAAATACAGACCCCACATCACATCCAATAAATACTGCCCTCAGACCACACTCCCTAAA
The DNA here is from genome assembly GCF_032444005.1 of Ranitomeya imitator. Classification (NCBI taxonomy): domain Eukaryota; kingdom Metazoa; phylum Chordata; class Amphibia; order Anura; family Dendrobatidae; genus Ranitomeya; species Ranitomeya imitator. Next base: position 694,608,041 of record NC_091286.1, on the reverse strand, counting down.
TACAGACCCCACATCACATCCAATAAATACTGACCTCAGACCACACCCCCTAAATACAGACTCCACACCATGTCCAATAAATACTGACCTCAGACCAAACCCCTAAATACAGACCCCACACCACATCCAATAAATACTGACCTCAGACCACACCCCCTAAATACAGACCCCACACCACGTCCAATAAATACTGACCTCAGACCACACTCCCTAAATACAGACCCCACATCACATCCAATAAATACTGACCTCAGACCACACCCCCTAAATACAGACCCCACACCACGTCCAATAAATACTGACCTCAGACCACACCCCCTAAATATAGACCCCACATCACATCCAATAAATACTGACCTCAGACCACACCCCCTAAATACAGACCCCACACCACATCCAATAAATACTGACCTCAGACCACACCCCCTAAATACAGACCCCACATCACGTCCAATAAATACTGACCTCAGACCACACCCCCTAAATACAGACCCCACATCACATCCAATAAATACTGACCTCAGACCACACCCCCTAAATACAGACCCCACACCACATCCAATAAATACTGACCTCAGACCACACCCCCTAAATACAGACACCACACCACGTCCAATAAATACTGACCTCAGACCACACCCCCTAAATACAGACCCCACACCATGTCCAATAAATATAGACCTCAGACCACACCCCCTAAATACAGACCCCACATCACATCCAATAAATACTGACCTCAGACCACACCCCCTAAATACAGACCCCACATCACATCCAATAAATACTGACCTCAGACCACACACCCTAAATACAGACCCCACACCATGTCCAATAAATATAGACCTCAGACCACACCCCCTAAATACAGACCCCACATCACATCCAATAAATACTGACCTCAGACCACACCCCCTAAATACAGACCCCACACCACATCCAATAAATACTGACCTCAGACCACACCCCCTAAATACAGACACCACACCACGTCCAATAAATACTGACCTCAGACCACACCCCCTAAATACAGACCCCACACCACATCCAATAAATACTGACCTCAGACCACACCCCCTAAATACAGACCCCACACCACGTCCAATAAATACTGACCTCAGACCACACCCCCTAAATACAGACCCCACATCACATCCAATAAATACTGACCTCAGACCACACCCCCTAAGTACAGACCCCACATCACATCCAATAAATACTGACCTCAGACCACACCCCCTAAATACAGACCCCACACCACATCCAATAAATACTGACCTCAGACCACACCCCCTAAATACAGACACCACACCACGTCCAATAAATACTGACCTCAGACCACACCCCCTAAATACAGACCCCACACCACATCCAATAAATACTGACCTCAGACCACACCCCCTAAATACAGACCCCACATCACATCCAATAAATACTGACCTCAGACCACACCCCCTAAGTACAGACCCCACATCACATCCAATAAATACTGACCTCAGACCACACCCCCTAAATACAGACCCCACATCACGTCCAATAAATACTGACCTCAGACCACACCCCCTAAATACAGACCCCACACCACATCCAATAAATACTGACCTCAGACCACACCCCCTAAATACAGACCCCACACCACATCCAATAAATACTGACCTCAGACCACACCCCCTAAATACAGACCCCACACCACATCCAATAAATACTGACCTCAGACCACACCCCCTAAATACAGACCCCACACCACATCCAATAAATACTGACCTCAGACCACACCCCCTAAATACAGACACCACACCACGTCCAATAAATACTGACCTCAGACCACACCCCCTAAATACAGACCCCACACCACATCCAATAAATACTGACCTCAGACCACACCCCCTAAATACAGACCCCACATCACATCCAATAAATACTGACCTCAGACCACACCCCCTAAATACAGACCCCACACCACGTCCAATAAATACTGACCTCAGACCACACCCCCTAAATACAGACCCCACATCACATCCAATAAATACTGACCTCAGACCACACCCCCTAAGTACAGACCCCACATCACATCCAATAAATACTGACCTCAGACCACACCCCCTAAATACAGACCCCACACCACATCCAATAAATACTGACCTCAGACCACCCCCCCTAAATACAGACCCCACATCACATCCAATAAATACTGACCTCAGACCACACCCCCTAAGTACAGACCCCACATCACATCCAATAAATACTGACCTCAGACCACACCCCCTAAATACAGACCCCACACCACATCCAATAAATACTGACCTCAGACCACACCCCCTAAATACAGACCCCACATCACATCCAATAAATTCTGACCTCAGACCACACCCCCTAAGTACAGACCCCACACCACATCCAATAAATACTGACCTCAGACCACACCCCCTAAATACAGACCCCACACCACATCCAATAAATACTGACCTCAGACCACACCCCCTAAATACAGACCCCACATCACATCCAATAAATACTGACCTCAGACCACACCCCCTAAGTACAGACCCCACATCACATCCAATAAATACTGACCTCAGACCACACCCCCTAAATACAGACCCCACACCACATCCAATAAATACTGACCTCAGACCACACCCCCTAAATACAGACCCCACATCACATCCAATAAATACTGACCTCAGACCACACCCCCTAAGTACAGACCCCACACCACATCCAATAAATACTGACCTCAGACCACACCCCCAAAGTACAGACCCCACATCACATCCAATAAATACTGACCTCAGACCACACCCCCTAAATACAGACCCCACATCACATCCAATAAATACTGACCTCAGACCACACCCCCTAAATACAGACCCTACATCACATCCAATAAATACTGACCTCAGACCACACCCCCTAAGTACAGACCCCACACCACATCCAATAAATACTGACCTCAGACCACACCCCCTAAATACAGACCCCACATCACATCCAATAAATACTGACCTCAGACCACACCCCCTAAATACAGACCCCACACCACATCCAATAAATACTGACCTCAGACCACACCCCTAAATACAGATCCCACACCACATCCAATAAATACTGACCTCAGACCACACCCCCTAAATACAGACCCCACATCACATCCAATAAATACTGACCTCAGACCACTCTCCCTAAATACAGACCCCACATCACATCCAATAAATACTGACCTCAGACTACACCCCCTAAATACAGACCCCACACCACATCCAATAAATACTGACCTCAGACCACACCCCCTAAATACAGACCCCACATCACATCCAATAAATACTGACCTCAGACCACTCTCCCTAAATACAGACCCCACATCACATCCAATAAATACTGACCTCAGACTACACCCCCTAAATACAGACCCCACACCACATCCAATAAATACTGACCTCAGACCACTCTCCCTAAATACAGACCCCACATCACATCCAATAAATACTGACCTCAGACTACACCCCCTAAATACAGACCCCACATCACATCCAATAAATACTGACCTCAGACCACTCTCCCTAAATACAGACCCCACATCACATCCAATAAATACTGACCTCAGACCACACCCCCTAAATACAGATCCCACATCACATCCAATAAATACTGACCTCAGACCACACCCCCTAAATACAGACCCCACACCACATCCAATAAATACTGACCTCAGACCACACCCCTAAATACAGACCCCACATCACATCCAATAAATACTGACCTCAGACCACACCCCCTAAGTACAGACCCCACACCACATCCAATAAATACTGACCTCAGACCACACCCCCTAAGTACAGACCCCACACCACGTCCAATAAATACTGACCTCAGACCACACCCCCTAAATACAGACCCCACACCACATCCAATAAATACTGACCTCAGACCACACCCCTAAATACAGACCCCACATCACATCCAATAAATACTGACCTCAGACCACACCCCCTAAGTACAGACCCCACACCACATCCAATAAATACTGACCTCAGACCACACCCCTAAATACAGACCCCACACCACATCCAATAAATACTGACCTCAGACCACACCTCCTAAATACAGACCCCACACCACATCCAATAAATACTGACCTCAGACCACACCCCCTAAATACAGACCCCACACCACATCCAATAAATACTGACCTCAGACCACACCTCCTAAATACAGACCCCACATCACATCCAATAAATACTGACCTCAGACCACACCCCCTAAATACAGACCCCACACCACATCCAATAAATACTGACCTCAGACCACACCCCCTAAATACAGACCCCACACCACGTCCAATAAATACTGACCTCAGACCACACCTCTAAATACAGACCCCACACCACATCCAATAAATACTGACCTCAGACCACACCCCCTAAATACAGACCCCACACCACATCCAATAAATACTGACCTCAGACCACACCCCCTAAATACAGACCCCACATCACATCCAATAAATACTGACCTCAGACCACACCCCCAAAATACAGACCCCACATCACATCCAATAAATACTGACCTCAGACCACACCCCCTAAATACAGACCCCACACCACATCCAATAAATACTGACCTCAGACCACACCCCCAAAATACAGACCCCACACCACGTCCAATAAATACTGACCTCAGACCACACCCCCTAAATACAGACCGCACACCACATCCAATAAATACTGACCTCAGACCACACCCCCTAAATACAGACCCCACACCACATCCAATAAATACTGACCTCAGACCACACCCCTAAATACAGACCCCACACCACATCCAATAAATACTGACCTCAGACCACACCCCCTAAATACAGACCCCACATCACATCCAATAAATACTGACCTCAGACCACACCCCCTAAATACAGACCCCACACCACATCCAATAAATACTGACCTTAGACCACACCCCCTAAATACAGACCCCACATCACATCCAATAAATACTGACCTCAGACCACACCCCCTAAATACAGACCCCACACCACATCCAATAAATACTGACCTTAGACCACACCCCCTAAATACAGACCCCACACCACATCCAATAAATACTGACCTCAGACCACACCCCCTAAATACAGACCCCACACCACATCCAATAAATACTGACCTCAGACCACACTCCCTAAATACAGACCCCACTCCACGTCCAATAAATACTGACCTCAGACCACACTCCCTAAATACAGACCCCACACCACATCCAATAAATACTGACCTCAGACCACACCTCCTAAATACAGACCCCACATCACATCCAATAAATACTGACCTCAGACCACACCCCCTAAATACAGACCCCACACCACATCCAATAAATACTGACCTCAGACCACACCCCCTAAATACAGACCCCACACCACATCCAATAAATACTGACCTCAGACCACACCCCCTAAATACAGACCCCACACCACGTCCAATAAATACTGACCTCAGACCACACCCCCTAAATACAGACCCCACATCACATCCAATAAATACTGACCTCAGACCACACCCCCTAAATACAGACCCCACATCACATCCAATAAATACTGACCTCAGACCACACCCCCAAAATACAGACCCCACACCACGTCCAATAAATACTGACCTCAGACCACACCCCCTAAATACAGACCCCACACCACATCCAATAAATACTGACCTCAGACCACACCCCCTAAATACAGACCCCACACCACATCCAATAAATACTGACCTCAGACCACACCTCCTAAATACAGACCCCACATCACATCCAATAAATACTGACCTCAGACCACACCCCCTAAATACAGACCCCACACCACATCCAATAAATACTGACCTCAGACCACACCCCCTAAATACAGACCCCACACCACGTCCAATAAATACTGACCTCAGACCACACCTCTAAATACAGACCCCACACCACATCCAATAAATACTGACCTCAGACCACACCCCCTAAATACAGACCCCACACCACATCCAATAAGTACTGACCTCAGACCACACCCCCTAAATACAGACCCCACACCACATCCAATAAATACTGACCTCAGACCACACCCCCTAAATACAGACCCCACATCACATCCAATAAATACTGACCTCAGACCACACCCCCAAAATACAGACCCCACATCACATCCAATAAATACTGACCTCAGACCACACCCCCTAAATACAGACCCCACACCACATCCAATAAATACTGACCTCAGACCACACCTCCTAAATACAGACCCCACATCACATCCAATAAATACTGACCTCAGACCACACCCCCTAAATACAGACCCCACACCACATCCAATAAATACTGACCTCAGACCACACCCCCTAAATACAGACCCCACATCACATCCAATAAATACTGACCTCAGACCACACCCCCTAAATACAGAGCCCACACTACGTCCAATAAATACTGACCTCAGACCACACCCCCTAAATACAGACCCCACATCACATCCAATAAATACTGACCTCAGACCACACCCCCTAAATACAGACCCCACATCACATCCAATAAATACTGACCTCAGACCACACCCCCTAAATACAGACCCCACATCACATCCAATAAATACAGACCTCAGACCACACCCCCTAAATACAGACCCCACATCACGTCCAATAAATACTGACCTCAGACCACACCCCCTAAGTACAGACCCCACACCACATCCAATAAATACTGACCTCAGACCACACCCCCTAAATACAGACCCCACACCACATCCAATAAATACTGACCTCAGACCACACCCCCTAAATACAGACCCCACATCACATCCAATAAATACTGACCTCAGACCACACCCCCTAAATACAGACCCCACATCACATCCAATAAATACTGACCTCAGACCACACCCCCAAAATACAGACCCCACATCACATCCAATAAATACTGACCTCAGACCACACCCCCTAAATACAGACCCCACACCACATCCAATAAATACTGACCTCAGACCACACCCCCTAAATACAGACCCCACACCACATCCAATAAATACTGACCTCAGACCACACCTCCTAAATACAGACCCCACATCACATCCAATAAATACTGACCTCAGACCACACCCCCTAAATACAGACCCCACACCACATCCAATAAATACTGACCTCAGACCACACCCCCTAAATACAGACCCCACATCACATCCAATAAATACTGACCTCAGACCACACCTCCTAAATACAGACCCCACATCACATCCAATAAATACTGACCTCAGACCACACCCCCTAAATACAGACCCCACACCACATCCAATAAATACTGACCTCAGACCACACCCCCTAAATACAGACCCCACATCACATCCAATAAATACTGACCTCAGACCACACCCCCTAAATACAGACCCCACACCACATCCAATAAATACTGACCTCAGACCACACCCCCTAAATACAGACCCCACACCACATCCAATAAATACTGACCTCAGACCACACCCCCTAAATACAGACCCCACACCACATCCAATAAATACTGACCTCAGACCACACCCCCTAAATACAGACCCCACATCACATCCAATAAATACTGACCTCAGACCACACCCCCTAAATACAGACCCCACACCACATCCAATAAATACTGACCTCAGACCACACCTCCTAAATACAGACCCCACATCACATCCAATAAATACTGACCTCAGACCACACCCCCTAAATACAGACCCCACACCACATCCAATAAATACTGACCTCAGACCACACCCCCTAAATACAGACCCCACATCACATCCAATAAATACTGACCTCAGACCACACCTCCTAAATACAGACCCCACATCACATCCAATAAATACAGACCTCAGACCACACCCCCTAAATACAGACCCCACATCACGTCCAATAAATACTGACCTCAGACCACACCCCCTAAATACAGACCCCACATCACATCCAATAAATACTGACCTCAGACCACACCCCCTAAATACAGACCCCACATCACATCCAATAAATACTGACCTCAGACCACACCCCCTAAATACAGACCCCACACCACATCCAATAAATACTGACCTCAGACCACACCCCCTAAATACAGACCCCACACCACATCCAATAAATACTGACCTCAGACCACACCCCCTAAATACAGACTCCACACCACGTCCAATAAATACTGACCTCAGACCACACCCCCTAAATACAGACCCCACACCACATCCAATAAATACTGACCTCAGACCACACCTCCTAAATACAGACTCCACACCACGTCCAATAAATACTGACCTCAGACCACACCCCCTAAATACAGACCCCACACCACATCCAATAAATACTGACCTCAGACCACACCCCCTAAATACAGACCCCACATCACATCCAATAAATACTGACCTCAGACCACACCCCCTAAGTACAGACCCCACACCACATCCAATAAATACTGACCTCAGACCACACCCCTAAATACAGACCCCACATCACGTCCAATAAATACTGACCTCAGACCACACCCCCTAAATACAGACCCCACACCACGTCCAATAAATACTGACCTCAGACCACACCCCCTAAATACAGACCCCACATCACATCCAATAAATACTGACCTCAGACCACACTCCCTAAATACAGACCCCACATCACGTCCAATAAATACTGACCTCAGACCATACCCCCTAAGTACAGACCCCACACCACATCCAATAAATACTGACCTCAGACCACACCTCCTAAATACAGACTCCACACCACGTCCAATAAATACTGACCTCAGACCACACCCCCTAAATACAGACCCCACACCACATCCAATAAATACTGACCTCAGACCATACCCCCTAAGTACAGACCCCACACCACATCCAATAAATACTGACCTCAGACCACACCCCTAAATACAGACCCCACATCACGTCCAATAAATACTGACCTCAGACCACACCCCCTAAATACAGACCCCACATCACATCCAATAAATACTGACCTCAGACCACACCCCCTAAATACAGACCCCACATCACGTCCAATAAATACTGACCTCAGACCACACCCCCTAAATACAGACCCCACATCACATCCAATAAATACTGACCTCAGACCACACTCCCTAAATACAGACCCCACATCACATCCAATAAATACTGACCTCAGACCACACCCCCTAAATACAGACCCCACATCACATCCAATAAATACTGACCTCAGACCACACTCCCTAAATACAGACCCCACATCACGTCCAATAAATACTGACCTCAGACCACACCCCCTAAATACAGACCCCACATCACATCCAATAAATACTGACCTCAGACCACACTCCCTAAATACAGACCCCACATCACGTCCAATAAATACTGACCTCAGACCACACCCCCTAAATACAGACCCCACACCACATCCAATAAATACTGACCTCAGACCACACCTCCTAAATACAGACTCCACACCACGTCCAATAAATACTGACCTCAGACCACACCCCCTAAATACAGACCCCACACCACATCCAATAAATACTGACCTCAGACCATACCCCCTAAGTACAGACCCCACACCACATCCAATAAATACTGACCTCAGACCACACCCCTAAATACAGACCCCACATCACGTCCAATAAATACTGACCTCAGACCACACCCCCTAAATACAGACCCCACATCACATCCAATAAATACTGACCTCAGACCACACCCCCTAAATACAGACCCCACATCACGTCCAATAAATACTGACCTCAGACCACACCCCCTAAATACAGACCCCACATCACATCCAATAAATACTGACCTCAGACCACACTCCCTAAATACAGACCCCACATCACATCCAATAAATACTGACCTCAGACCACACCCCCTAAATACAGACCCCACACCACATCCAATAAATACTGACCTCAGACCACACCCCCTAAATACAGACCCCACATCACATCCAATAAATACTGACCTCAGACCACACCCCCTAAATACAGAGCCCACACCACGTCCAATAAATACTGACCTCAGACCACACCCCCTAAATACAGACCCCACATCACATCCAATAAATACTGACCTCAGACCACACCCCCTAAATACAGACCCCACATCACATCCAATAAATACTGACCTCAGACCACACCCCCTAAATACAGACCCCACATCACATCCAATAAATACAGACCTCAGACCACACCCCCTAAATACAGACCCCACATCACGTCCAATAAATACTGACCTCAGACCACACCCCCTAAATACAGACCCCACACCACATCCAATAAATACTGACCTCAGACCACACCCCCTAAATACAGACCCCACATCACATCCAATAAATACTGACCTCAGACCACACCCCCTAAATACAGACCCCACATCACATCCAATAAATACTGACCTCAGACCACACCCCCTAAATACAGACTCCACATCACATCCAATAAATACTGACCTCAGACCACACCCCCTAAATACAGACCCCACACCACATCCAATAAATACTGACCTCAGACCACACCCCCTAAATACAGACCCCACACCACATCCAATAAATACTGACCTCAGACCACACCTCCTAAATACAGACTCCACACCACGTCCAATAAATACTGACCTCAGACCACACCCCCTAAATACAGACCCCACACCACATCCAATAAATACTGACCTCAGACCACACCCCCTAAATACAGACCCCACACCACATCCAATAAATACTGACCTCAGACCACACCTCCTAAATACAGACTCCACATCACATCCAATAAATACTGACCTCAGACCACACCCCCTAAATACAGAGCCCACACTACGTCCAATAAATACTGACCTCAGACCACACCCCCTAAATACAGACCCCACATCACATCCAATAAATACTGACCTCAGACCACACCCCCTAAATACAGACCCCACATCACATCCAATAAATACAGACCTCAGACCACACCCCCTAAATACAGACCCCACATCACGTCCAATAAATACTGACCTCAGACCACACCCCCTAAATACAGACCCCACACCACATCCAATAAATACTGACCTCAGACCACACCCCCTAAATACAGACCACACAACACCTCCAATAAATACTGACCTCAGACCACTCCCCCTAAATACAGACCCCACATCACATCCAATAAATACTGACCTCAGACCACACCCCCTAAATACAGACCCCACATCACATCCAATAAATACTGACCTCAGACCACACCCCCTAAATACAGACCCCACATCACATCCAATAAATACTGACCTCAGACCACACCCCCAAAATACAGACCCCACACCACATCCAATAAATACTGACCTCAGACCACACCTCCTAAATACAGACCCCACATCACATCCAATAAATACTGACCTCAGACCACACCCCCTAAATACAGACCCCACACCACATCCAATAAATACTGACCTCAGACCACACTCCCTAAATACAGACCCCACATCACATCCAATAAATACTGACCTCAGACCACACCCCCTAAATACAGACCACACAACACCTCCAATAAATACTGACCTCAGACCACACCCCCTAAATACAGACCCCACATCACATCCAATAAATACTGACCTCAGACCACACCCCCTAAATACAGACCCCACATCACATCCAATAAATACTGACCTCAGACCACACCCCCAAAATACAGACCCCACACCACATCCAATAAATACTGACCTCAGACCACACCTCCTAAATACAGACCCCACATCACATCCAATAAATACTGACCTCAGACCACACCCCCTAAATACAGACCCCACACCACATCCAATAAATACTGACCTCAGACCACACCTCCTAAATACAGACCCCACATCACATCCAATAAATACTGACCTCAGACCACACCTCCTAAATACAGACCCCACACCACATCCAATAAATACTGACCTCAGACCACACCCCCAAAATACAGACCCCACACCACGTCCAATAAATACTGACCTCAGACCACACCCCCTAAATACAGACCCCACACCACATCCAATAAATACTGACCTCAGACCACACCCCCTAAATACAGACCCCACATCACATCCAATAAATACTGACCTCAGACCACACCCCCTAAATACAGACCCCACATCACATCCAATAAATACAGACCTCAGACCACACCCCCTAAATACAGACCCCACATCACGTCCAATAAATACTGACCTCAGACCACACCCCCTAAATACAGACCCCACATCACATCCAATAAATACTGACCTCAGACCACACCCCCTAAATACAGACCCCACATCACATCCAATAAATACTGACCTCAGACCACACCCCCTAAATACAGACCCCACATCACATCCAATAAATACTGACCTCAGACCACACCCCTAAATACAGACCCCACACCACATCCAATAAATACTGACCTCAGACCACACCCCCTAAATACAGACCCCACACCACATCCAATAAATACTGACCTCAGACCACACCCCCTAAATACAGACCCCACACCACATCCAATAAATACTGACCTCAGACCACACCCCCTAAATACAGACTCCACACCACGTCCAATAAATACTGACCTCAGACCACACCCCCTAAATACAGACCCCACACCACATCCAATAAATACTGACCTCAGACCATACCCCCTAAATACAGACTCCACACCACATCCAATAAATACTGACCTCAGACCACACCTCCTAAATACAGACTCCACACCACGTCCAATAAATACTGACCTCAGACCACACCCCCTAAATACAGACCCCACATCACATCCAATAAATACTGACCTCAGACCACACCCCCTAAGTACAGACTCCACACCACATCCAATAAATACTGACCTCAGACCACACCCCCTAAATACAGACCCCACATCACATCCAATAAATACTGACCTCAGACCACACCTCCTAAATACAGACCCCACACCACATCCAATAAATACTGACCTCAGACCACACCTCCTAAATACAGACTCCACACCACATCCAATAAATACTGACCTCAGACCACACCTCCTAAATACAGACTCCACACCACATCCAATAAATACTGACCTCAGACCACACCCCTAAATACAGACCCCACATCACGTCCAATAAATACTGACCTCAGACCACACCCCCTAAATACAGACCCCACACCACGTCCAATAAATACTGACCTCAGACCACACCCCCTAAATACAGACCCCACATCACATCCAATAAATACTGACCTCAGACCACACTCCCTAAATACAGACCCCACATCACGTCCAATAAATACTGACCTCAGACCACACCTCCTAAATACAGACTCCACACCACGTCCAATAAATACTGACCTCAGACCACACCCCCTAAATACAGACCCCACACCACATCCAATAAATACTGACCTCAGACCACACCCCCTAAGTACAGACCCCACACCACGTCCAATAAATACTGACCTCAGACCACACCCCCTAAGTACAGACCCCACACCACATCCAATAAATACTGACCTCAGACCACACCCCTAAATACAGACCCCACATCACGTCCAATAAATACTGACCTCAGACCACACCCCCTAAATACAGACCCCACATCACATCCAATAAATACTGACCTCAGACCACACCCCCTAAATACAGACCCCACATCACGTCCAATAAATACTGACCTCAGACCACACCCCCAAAATACAGACCCCACATCACATCCAATAAATACTGACCTCAGACCACACTCCCTAAATACAGACCCCACATCACATCCAATAAATACTGACCTCAGACCACACCCCCTAAATACAGACCCCACATCACATCCAATAAATACTGACCTCAGACCACACTCCCTAAATACAGACCCCACATCACATCCAATAAATACTGACCTCAGACCACACCCCCTAAATACAGACCCCACACCACATCCAATAAATACTGACCTCAGACCACACTCCCTAAATACAGACCCCACATCACATCCAATAAATACTGACCTCAGACCACACCCCCTAAATACAGACCCCACACCACATCCAATAAATACTGACCTCAGACCACACCTCCTAAATACAGACCCCACATCACGTCCAATAAATACTGACCTCAGACCACACCCCCAAAATACAGACCCCACATCACATCCAATAAATACTGACCTCAGACCACACTCCCTAAATACAGACCCCACATCACATCCAATAAATACTGACCTCAGACCACACCCCCTAAATACAGACCCCACATCACATCCAATAAATACTGACCTCAGACCACACCCCCTAAATACAGACCCCACATCACATCCAATAAATACTGACCTCAGACCACACCCCCTAAATACAGACCCCACACCACATCCAATAAATACTGACTTCAGACCACACCCCTAAATACAGACCCCACATCACATCCAATAAATACTGACCTCAGACCACACCCCCTAAATACAGACCCCACATCACATCCAATAAATACTGACCTCAGACCACACCCCCTAAATACAGACCCCACATCACGTCCAATAAATACTGACCTCAGACCACACCCCCAAAATACAGACCCCACATCACATCCAATAAATACTGACCTCAGACCACACCCCCTAAATACAGACCCCACACCACATCCAATAAATACTGACCTCAGACCACACCCCCTAAATACAGACCCCACATCACATCCAATAAATACTGACCTCAGACCACACCCCCTAAATACAGACCCCACATCACATCCAATAAATACTGACCTCAGACCACACCCCCTAAATACAGACCCCACACCACGTCCAATAAATACTGACCTCAGACCACACCCCCTAAATACAGACCCCACATCACATCCAATAAATACTGACCTCAGACCACACCCCCTAAATACAGACCCCACATCACATCCAATAAATACTGACGTCAGACCACACCCCCTAAATACAGACCCCACACCACGTCCAATAAATACTGACCTCAGACCACACCCCCTAAATACAGACCCCACATCACATCCAATAAATACTGACCTCAGACCACACCCCCTAAATACAGACCCCACATCACATCCAATAAATACTGACCTCAGACCACACCCCCTAAGTACAGACCCCACATCACATCCAATAAATACTGACCTCAGACCACACCCCCTAAATACAGACCCCACATCACATCCAATAAATACTAACCTCAGACCACACCCCCTAAATACAGACCCCACTCCACGTCCAATAAATACTGACCTCAGACCACACTCCCTAAATACAGACCCCACATCACATCCAATAAATACTGACCTCAGACCACACCCCCTAAATACAGACCCCACACCACATCCAATAAATACTGACCTCAGACCACACCCCCTAAATACAGACCCCACATCACATCCAATAAATACTAACCTCAGACCACACCCCCTAAATACAGACCCCACATCACATCCAATAAATACTGACCTCAGACCACACTCCCTAAATACAGACCCCACATCACATCCAATAAATACTGACCTCAGACCACACCCCCTAAATACAGACCCCACATCACGTCCAATAAATACTGACCTCAGACCACACCCCCTAAATACAGACCCCACATCACATCCAATAAATACTGACCTCAGACCACACCCCCTAAATACAGACCCCACATCACATCCAATAAATACTGACCTCAGACCACACCCCCTAAATACAGACCCCACATCACATCCAATAAATACTGACCTCAGACCACACCCCCTAAATACAGACCCCACATCACATCCAATAAATACTGACCTCAGACCACACCCCCTAAGTACAGACCCCACATCACATCCAATAAATACTGACCTCAGACCACACCCCCTAAGTACAGACCCCACACCACGTCCAATAAATACTGACCTCAGACCACACTCCCTAAATACAGACCCCACACCACATCCAATAAATACTGACCTCAGACCACACCCCCTAAGTACAGACCCCACACCACGTCCAATAAATACTGACCTCAGACCACACCCCCTAAGTACAGACCCCACACCACATCCAATAAATACTGACCTCAGACCACACCCCCTAAATACAGACCCCACACCACATCCAATAAATACTGACCTCAGACCACACCCCCTAAATACAGACCCCACATCACATCCAATAAATACTGACCTCAGACCACACCCCCTAAATACAGACCCCACATCACATCCAATAAATACTGACCTCAGACCACACCCCCTAAGTACAGACCCCACATCACATCCAATAAATACTGACCTCAGACCACACCCCCTAAATACAGACCCCACATCACATCCAATAAATACTAACCTCAGACCACACCCCCTAAATACAGACCCCACACCACATCCAATAAATACTGACCTCAGACCACATCCCCTAAATACAGACCCCACATCACATCCAATAAATACTAACCTCAGACCACACCCCCTAAATACAGACTCCACACCATGTCCAATAAATACTGACCTCAGACCACACCCCCTAAATACAGACCCCACACCACATCCAATAAATACTGACCTCAGACCACACCCCCTAAATACAGACCCCACATCACATCCAATAAATACAGACTTCAGACCACACCCCTAAATACAGACCCCACATCACATCCAATAAATACTGACCTCAGACCACACCCCCTAAATACAGACCCCACATCACATCCAATAAATACTAACCTCAGACCACACCCCCTAAATACAGACCCCACATCACATCCAATAAATACTAACCTCAGACCACACCCCCTAAATACAGACCCCACATCACATCCAATAAATACTAACCTCAGACCACACCCCCTAAATACAGACCCCACACCACATCCAATAAATACTGACCTCAGACCATACCCCCTAAATACAGACCCCACACCACATCCAATAAATACTGACCTCAGACCACACCCCCTAAATACAGACCCCACATCACATCCAATAAATACTAACCTCAGACCACATCCCCTAAATACAGACCCCACATCACATCCAATAAATACTGACCTCAGACCACACCCCCTAAATACAGACCCCACATCACATCCAATAAATACTGACCTCAGACCACACCCCCTAAGTACAGAACCCACACCACGTCCAATAAATACTGACCTCAGACCACACCTCCTAAATACAGACCCACACCACATCCAATAAATACTGACCTCAGACCACACCCCCTAAATACAGACCCACACCACATCCAATAAATACTGACCTCAGACCACACCCCCTAAGTACAGACCCCACACCACGTCCAATAAATACTGACCTCAGACCACACCCCCTAAATACAGACCCCACATCACATCCAATAAATACTGACCTCAGACCACACCCCCTAAGTACAGAACCCACACCACGTCCAATAAATACTAACCTCAGACCACATCCCCTAAATACAGACCCCACATCACATCCAATAAATACTGACCTCAGACCACACCCCCTAAATACAGACCCCACACCACATCCAATAAATACTGACCTCAGACCACACCCCCTAAGTACAGACCCCACACCACGTCCAATAAATACTGACCTCAGACCACACCCCCTAAATACAGACCCCACACCACATCCAATAAATACTGACCTCAGACCACACCCCCTAAATACAGACCCCACACCACATCCAATAAATACTGACCTCAGACCACACCCCCTAAATACAGACCCCACACCACATCCAATAAATACTGACCTCAGACCACACCCCCTAAATACAGACCCACACCACATCCAATAAATACTGACCTCAGACCACACCCCCTAAATACAGACCCCACACCACATCCAATAAATACTGACCTCAGATCACACCCCCTAAATACAGACCCCACATCACATCCAATAAATACTGACCTCAGACCACACCCCCTAAATACAGACCCCACACCACATCCAATAAATACTGACCTCAGACCACATCCCCTAAATACAGACCCCACATCACATCCAATAAATACTAACCTCAGACCACACCCCCTAAATACAGACCCCACATCACATCCAATAAATACTGACCTCAGACCACACCCCCTAAATACAGACCCCACACCACATCCAATAAATACTGACCTCAGACCACACCCCCTAAATACAGACCCCACATCACATCCAATAAATACTGACCTCAGACCACACCCCCTAAATACAGACCCCACACCACATCCAATAAATACTAACCTCAGACCACATCCCCTAAATACAGACCCCACATCACATCCAATAAATACTGACCTCAGACCACACCCCCTAAATACAGACCCCACACCACATCCAATAAATACTGACCTCAGACCACACCCCCTAAATACAGACCCCACACCACATCCAATAAATACTAACCTCAGACCACACCCCCTAAATACAGACCCCACACCACATCCAATAAATACTGACCTCAGACCACACCCCCTAAATACAGACCCCACACCACATCCAATAAATACTGACCTCAGACCACACCCCCTAAATACAGACCCACACCACATCCAATAAATACTGACCTCAGACCACACCCCCTAAATACAGACCCCACACCACATCCAATAAATACTGACCTCAGATCACACCCCCTAAATACAGACCCCACATCACATCCAATAAATACTGACCTCAGACCACACCCCCTAAATACAGACCCCACACCACATCCAATAAATACTGACCTCAGACCACACCCCCTAAATACAGACCCCACACCACATCCAATAAATACTAACCTCAGACCACACCCCCTAAATACAGACCCCACACCACATCCAATAAATACTGACCTCAGACCACACCCCCTAAATACAGACCCACACCACATCCAATAAATACTGACCTCAGACCACACCCCTAAATACAGACCCCACATCACATCCAATAAATACTAACCTCAGACCACACCCCCTAAATACAGACCCCACACCACATCCAATAAATACTGACCTCAGACCATACCCCCTAAATACAGACCCCACACCACATCCAATAAATACTGACCTCAGACCACACCCCTAAATACAGACCCCACATCACATCCAATAAATACTAACCTCAGACCACACCCCCTAAATACAGACCCCACACCACATCCAATAAATACTGACCTCAGACCACACCCCCTAAATACAGACCCCACACCACATCCAATAAATACTGACCTCAGACCACACCCCCTAAATACAGACCCCACACCACATCCAATAAATACTGACCTCAGACCACACCCCCTAAATACAGACCCCACACCACATCCAATAAATACTGACCTCAGACCACACCCCCTAAATACAGACCCCACACCACATCCAATAAATACTGACCTCAGACCACATCCCCTAAATACAGACCCCACATCACATCCAATAAATACTGACCTCAGACCATACCCCCTAAATACAGACCCCACACCACATCCAATAAATACTGACCTCAGACCACACCCCCTAAATACAGACCCCACATCACATCCAATAAATACTGACCTCAGACCACACCCCCTAAGTACAGACCCCACACCACGTCCAATAAATACTGACCTCAGACCACACCCCCTAAATACAGACCCCACACCACATCCAATAAATACTGACCTCAGACCACACCCCCTAAGTACAGACCCCACACCACGTCCAATAAATACTGACCTCAGACCACACCCCCTAAATACAGACCCCACACCATGTCCAATACATACTAACCTCAGACCACACCCCCTAAATACAGACCCCACACCACATCCAATAAATACTGACCTCAGACCACACCCCCTAAATACAGACCCCACATCACATCCAATAAATACTGACCTCAGACCACACCCCCTAAATACAGACCCCACACCACATCCAATAAATACTGACCTCAGACCACACCCCCCAAATACAGACCCCCATACCATGTCCAATAAATACTGACCTAAGACCACACCCCCTAAATACAGACCCCACACCACGTCCAATAAATACTGACCTCAGACCACACCCCCCAAATACAGACCCCCATACCATGTCCAATAAATACTGACCTAAGACCACACCCCCTAAATACAGACCCCACACCACATCCAATAAATACTGACCTCAGACCACACCCCCTAAGTACAGACCCCACACCACATCCAATAAATACTGACCTCAGACCACACCCCCGAAATACAGACCCCACACCACGTCCAATAAATACTGACCTCAGACCACACCCCCTAAATACAGACCCCACACCACATCCAATAAATACTGACCTCAGACCACACCCCCCAAATACAGACCCCCATACCATGTCCAATAAATACTGACCTAAGACCACACCCCCTAAATACAGACCCCACACCACGTCCAATAAATACTGACCTCAGACCACACCCCCTAAGTACAGACCCCACACCACATCCAATAAATACTGACCTCAGACCACACCCCCTAAATACAGACCCCACACCACGTCCAATAAATACTGACCTCAGACCACACCCCCTAAGTACAGACCCCACACCACATCCAATAAATACTGACCTCAGACCACACCCCCGAAATACAGACCCCACACCACGTCCAATAAATACTGACCTCAGACCACACCCGAAACAAAACACCCTAAATACAGGCCCAAAATCAAACCTCCTAAAGACAGACCCCAGAAAAAAACCCTAAATACTGACCTCAGAGAAAACTCTTTAAAAACAGACCCTAGACTAAACCCCCTGCGGACTCTTAAATAAAATAAAACCCAAGATCAAGTCCCCTAAAACAGACTTCAGAATCTTTTTAATGTAGCCACAGACTACACCTCTTTATCACAAACCTGGACCAGACGTTCTTGGTAAAGACTCCAGATGAGAATCCCTTTAATTCAGACAGAGTCAATACTAGACCATCCCACAGATGCTAATGAGGCTGGAAAAATCATGTTAGGAGATATTAATTGGTCATACTTGGGCAATTAACTGGGTCCTTTAATAGCAGCAAATTTTGAAAATGATGTTTTTGGGTCATTAGATCTGAAATCGGTTGGAAACTGCTCCTTCTGCCATGACGCCACCTACTTGGGACAAGAGATCAGCAAACTTCAGGGAGAGCTGGCGGAGATCCAGAAGATGCTTTCGGCCCAGGAGACACAACTGGACAAGACGTCTGAGAATCATCAGCTGCTCGTAGCTGCCAACAGCAAAATGGACAACCAGATAGAGAGGGGCAACTTCTCCCTTCGACAGATCAATCAGACGTTGGGGCTTTTCTTGTCGCAGGTGAAAGGGTGGCAAGCTGCCGCAGCCGAGCTGGAGGCCTCAGTGAAAAATTTAGTCCAAGAGAGGTACGATATCACTGCCACAGTGCAACAGATAAATTTTACTGTCGGGCAAACCTCAGAGTGGATCCAGGTCATCCAGAGGAAGACCGATGAGGAAACCTTCACCTTACAAAAAATTGTCACCGACTGGCAAAATTATAGCAAAGTTTTCGGTGGATTTAAATCAACATCGGTCAAAACCATCGACCTGGTCCGAAATATTCAAAGCAGCATCACAGCCACGGCCCAACGAATTACCATGAACACGGAGGTCATGCACGATCTTGTCCTACAAGTCATGGGCCTTCAGCTACAGTTGGACAACATCACATCTTTCCTTGATGACCACGAGGAAAACATGCAAGACCTTCAGTATCATTCCAGGTACACCCAAAACAGGACTGTGGAGCGCTTCGAGAGCCTGGAAGGCCGGATGTTTTCCCATGAAACGGAAATTGGGACGATATTCACCAATATCAATGCTACGGACAACCACGTGCACAACATGTTGAAGTACCTGGACGACGTGCGGCTCTCCTGTACTCATGGCTTTAACTCTCACGCTGAGGAATTGTACTACCTCAACAAGTCCGTCAGCCTCATGCAAGGGGCCACCGATCTCCTGAGAGAGAGGTTCAGTCTGATGAATGCACGCCTGGATTTCGATGTTAGGAACCTTTCAATGATCATGGAAGAAATGAAACTGGTGGACGTTAAGCATGGGGAGATCCTCCAGGAAGTCACCATCGTGCAAGGTAAGATCAGGCAACGCTCTTATAAACAGTGCCAAGTCAGCAAGTATCCCAGATAGGGTATGAATGACAGTGCGCTCCCAAAAACAGTGCCTGTTAAAGATTGTCCCTGAAAACAGTGCTGATCAGATAATTCCCCCCGTAAATAGTTCCAGTCAGTGAGTACCCACAGATTTAGTTTCAAGGACAGGGTGCACCCATAAACAGTGCCAAAGAGCGTCTCTAAAAAAACAGTGCCAATCAGATAGTGCCCCCATAAATACTGCCAGTCAGTGAGTACCCCCAGATATAGTTTCAATGACAGTGCGCTCCCATAAACAGTGCCAGTAAAAGTGTGTCCCTGAAAACAGTGCTAATCAGAATGCCCCCATTAGCAGTGCCGGACAGAGAGTTCCTGTGCCGAGCAGAAAGTACCGCCATACTTGCTGGCAGTCAATATATCTGTATACAACCCCCTCCCGTTCACTTCATGGCTCTCTTCCTACAAGTCAACCTCAACAACACACAAGCGAGAGCTGCATATTCTCAGAATCTATGGGTGTCCTAGAACTAGGGCCTCACCGATCCGCAGCTTTATACGATTTGTTAGTTTAGTGGGAATGCCCCTTTAACATACAGATGTTGCACAGCTTGTTTTACAATTATTTTTGGATCTCTGTCCATAAACAGGATTTATGATGATTTCCAAAAGTTCTCAAGTTGCAGCACAAAGGAAACCATCAGTATCAGAGACTAGCGTGAGGAGCAGAGAGTGGAGGAACGTAAAAAGGGCCAGAGAGTGGAGGAACATAGAGAGGAGAGGAGAGTGGAGGAACATAGAGAGGGGAGGAGAGTGGAGGAACATAGAGAGGAGAATAGAATGGAGGAAGATAGAGAGGAGAGTGGAGGAACATAGAGAGGAGAGGAGAGTAAAGGAACATAGAGAGAAGAGAATGGAGGAAGATACAGAGGAGAGGAGAAGAGAATGGAGGAAGATAGAGAGGAGAGTGGAGGAACATAGAGAGAAGCAGAGAGTGGAGGAACATGGAGAGGAGAATGGAAGAAGATAGAGAGGAGAGGAAAGGAACATAGAGAGGAGAGTGGAGGAGCATAGAGAGGAGAGTGGAGGAACATAGAGAAGAGTTGAGAGTGGAGGAACATAGAGAGCAGAGTGGAGGAACATAGAGAGGAGAGGAGAGTGGAGGAACATAGAGAGGAGAATGGAGGAACATAGAGAGGAGAGTGTAGGAACATAGAGAGGAGAATGGTGGAACATAGAGAGGAGAGTGGAGGAACATGGAGAGGAGAAGGAGGAAGATAGAGAGGAGAGGAGAGTAAAGGAACATAGAGAGGAGAGGAGAATGGAGGAAGAGAGAGAGGAGAGTAAAGGAACATAGGAGAATGGAGGAATATAGAGAGGAGAGGAGAGTGGAGGAACATAGAGAGCAGAGGAGAATGGAGGAAGATAGAGAGGAGAGGAGAGTGGAGGAACATAGAGAGGAGCAAAGCATGGAGGAACATAGAGAGGAGAGGAGGGTGGAGGAACATAGAGAAAAGAGGAGAGTGGAGAATCATAGAGAGGAGAGGAGAGTGGAGGAACATAGAGAGGAGCAGAGCATGGAGGAACATAGAGAGGAGTTAAAAGTGGAGGAACATAGAGGAGAGTGGAGTATCATAGAATGGAGAGGACAGTGGAGGAACATAGAGAGGAGAGTGGAGGAGCATAGAGAGGAGAGTGGAGAATCATAGAGAGGAGAGGAGAGTGGAGGAACATAGACAGGAGCAGAGTATGGAGGAACATAGAGAGGAGTTAAAAGTGGAGGAACATAGAGAAGAGAGGAGAGTGGAGTATCATAGAATGGAGAGGGCAGTGGAGGAACATAGAGAGGGGAGTGGAGGAACATAGAGAGGAAAGTGGAGGAACATAGAGAGGAGAATGGAGGAAGATAGAGAGGAGAATAGAGGAACATACAGAGGAGAGAGTGGAGGAGCATAGAGAGGAGAGTGGAGGAACATAGAGAGGAGAGTGGAGGAGCATAGAGAGGATAGTGGAGGAACATACAGAGGAGAGGAGAGTGGAGGAACATAGAGAGGAGAGTGGAGGAACATAGAGAGGAGAGTGGAGGAACATACAGAAGAGAGGAGAGTGGAGGAACATAGAAAGGAGAGTGGAGGAACATAGAGAGGAGAAGAGAATGGAGGAAGATAGAGAGGAGAGTGGAGGAACATAGAGAGGAGAAGAGAATGGAGGAAGAAGGAGAGGAGAGTGGAGGAACATAGAGAGGAGAATAGAGGAAGATAGAGAGGAGAGTAGAGTAAAGGAACATAGAGAGGAGAAGAGAGTGGAGGAACATAGAGAGGAGCAGAACATGGAGGAACATAGAGAGGAGTTAAAAGTGGAGGAACATAGAGAAGAGAGGAGAGTGGAGTATCATAGAATGGAGAGGACAGTGGAGGAACATAGAGAGGAGAGTGGAGGAACATAGAGAGGAAAGTGGAGGAACATAGAGAGGAGAATGGAGGAAGATAGAGAGGAGAATAGAGGAAAATACAGAGGAGAGGAGAGTGGAGGAGCATCGAGAGGAGAGTGGAGGAACATAGAGAGGAGAGGAGAGTGGAGGAACATAGAGAGGAGAGTGGAGGAACATAGAGAGGAGAGTGGAGGAACATACAGAGGAGAGGAGAGTGGAGGAACATAGAAAGGAGAGTGGAGGAACATAGAGAGGAGAAGAGAATGGAGGAAGATAGAGAGGAGAGTGGAGGAACATAGAGAGGGGAAGAGAATGGAGGAAGAAGGAGAAGAGAGTGGAGGAACATAGAGAGGAGAATAGACGAAGATAGAGAGGAGAGTAGAGTAAAGGAACATAGAGCGGAGAAGAGAATGGAGGAAGATAGAGAGGAGAGTGGAGGAACATAGAGAGGAGAAGAGAATGGAGGAAGATAGAGAGGAGAGTGGAAGAACATAGAGAGGAGCAGAGACTGGAGGAACATAGAGAGGAGAATGGAGGAAGATAGAGAAAAGAGTAAAGGAACATAGAGAGGAGAATGGAGGAATATAGAGAGGAGAGTGGAGGAACATAGAGAGCAGAGGAGAATGGAGGAAGATAGAGAGGAGAGTGGAAGAACAAAGAGAGGAGCGGAGACTGGAGGAACATAGAGAGGAGAGGAGAGTGGAGGAACAAAGAGAAAAGAGGAGAGTGGAGAATCATAGAGAGGAGAGGAGAGTGGAGGGACGTAGAGAGGAGAATGGAGGAAGATAGAGAGGAGAGTAAAGGAACATAGAGAGGAGAATGGAGGAGCATCGAGAGGAGAGTGGAGGAACATAGAGAGGAGAGGAGAGTGGAGGAACATAGAGAGGAGAGTGGAGGAACATAGAGAGGAGAGTGGAGGAACATACAGAGGAGAGGAGAGTGGAGGAACATAGAAAGGAGAGTGGAGGAACATAGAGAGGAGAAGAGAATGGAGGAAGATAGAGAGGAGAGTGGAGGAACATAGAGAGGGGAAGAGAATGGAGGAAGAAGGAGAAGAGAGTGGAGGAACATAGAGAGGAGAATAGACGAAGATAGAGAGGAGAGTAGAGTAAAGGAACATAGAGCGGAGAAGAGAATGGAGGAAGATAGAGAGGAGAGTGGAGGAACATAGAGAGGAGAAGAGAATGGAGGAAGATAGAGAGGAGAGTGGAAGAACATAGAGAGGAGCAGAGACTGGAGGAACATAGAGAGGAGAATGGAGGAAGATAGAGAAAAGAGTAAAGGAACATAGAGAGGAGAATGGAGGAATATAGAGAGGAGAGTGGAGGAACATAGAGAGCAGAGGAGAATGGAGGAAGATAGAGAGGAGAGTGGAAGAACAAAGAGAGGAGCAGAGACTGGAGGAACATAGAGAGGAGAGGAGAGTGGAGGAACAAAGAGAAAAGAGGAGAGTGGAGAATCATACAGAGGAGAGGAGAGTGGAGGGACGTAGAGAGGAGAATGGAGGAAGATAGAGAGGAGAGTAAAGGAACATAGAGAGGAGAATGGAGGAAGATAGAAAGGAGAGTGGAGGAACATAGAGAGGATCAAAGTGTGGAGGAACAGAGAGGAGAGGAGAGTGGAGGAACATAGAGAAGAGAGGAGAGTGGAGTATCATAGAATGGAGAGGAGAGTGGAGGAACATAGAGAGGAGAGTGGAGGAACATGGAAAGGAAATTGGAGGAACATAGAGAGGAGAGTGGAGGAACATGGAGAGGAAAGTGGAGGAACATACAGAGGAGAGGAGAGTGGAGGAACATAGAGAGGAGAATGGAGGAACATACAAAGGAGAAAAGAGTGGAGGAACATAGAGAGGAGAGTGGAGGAACATAGAGAGGAGAGTGGAGGAACATAGAGAGGAGAATGGGGGGATATAGAGAGGAGAGTGGAGGAGCATAGAGAGGAGAGTGGAGGAACATAGAGAGGAGAGTGGAGGAACATACAGAGGAGAGTGGAGGAGCATAGAGAGGCGAGTGGAGGAACATACAGAGGAGAGGAGAGTGGAGGAGCATAGAGAGGAGAGTGGAAGAACATACAGAGGAGAGGAGAGTGGAGGAACATAGAGAGAAGAGTAGAGGAGCATAGAGAGGAGAGTGGAGGAGCATAGAGAGGAGAGTGGAGGAACATACAGAGGAGAGGAGAGTGGAGGAACATAGAGAGAAGAGGAGAGGAGCATAGAGAGGAGAGTGGAGGAACATAGAGAGGAGAGTGGAGGAACATACAGAGGAGAGGAGAGTGGAGGAACATAGGAGAGTGGAGGAACATAGAGAGGAGAAGAGAATGGAGGAAGATAGAGAGGAGAGTGGAGGAACATAGAGAGGGGAAGAGAATGGAGGAAGAAGGAGAAGAGAGTGGAGGAACATAGAGAGGAGAATAGACGAAGATAGAGAGGAGAGTAGAGTAAAGGAACATAGAGCGGAGAAGAGAATGGAGGAAGATAGAGAGGAGAGTGGAGGAACATAGAGAGGAGAATAAACGAAGATAGAGAGGAGAGTAGAGTAAAGGAACATAGAGCGGAGAAGAGAATGGAGGAAGACAGAGAGGAGAGTGGAGGAACATAGAGAGGGGAAGAGAATGGAGGAAGAAGGAGAAGAGAGTGGAGGAACATAGAGAGGAGAATAGACGAAGATAGAGAGGAGAGTAGAGTAAAGGAACATAGAGCGGAGAAGAGAATGGAGGAAGATAGAGAGGAGAGTGGAGGAACATAGAGAGGAGAAGAGAATGTAGGAAGATAGAGAGGAGAGTGGAAGAACATAGAGAGGAGCAGAGACTGGAGGAACATAGAGAGGAGAATGGAGGAAGATAGAGAAAAGAGTAAAGGAACATAGAGAGGAGAATGGAGGAATATAGAGAGGAGAGTGGAGGAACATAGAGAGCAGAGGAGAATGGAGGAAGATAGAGAGGAGAGTGGAAGAACAAAGAGAGGAGCAGAGACTGGAGGAACATAGAGAGGAGAGGAGAGTGGAGGAACAAAGAGAAAAGAGGAGAGTGGAGAATCATAGAGAGGAGAGGAGAGTGGAGGGACATAGAGAGGAGAATGGAGGAAGATAGAGAGGAGAGTAAAGGAACATAGAGAGGAGAATGGAGGAAGATAGAAAGGAGAGTGGAGGAACATAGAGAGGAGCAAAGTGTGGACGAACATAGAGAGGAGAGGAGAGTGGAGGAACATAGAGAAGAGAGGAGAGTGGAGTATCATAGAATGGAGAGGAGAGTGGAGGAACATAGAGAGGAGAGTGGAGGAACATGGAAAGGAAATTGGAGGAACATAGAGAGGAGAGTGGAGGAACATACAGAGGAGAGGAGAGTGGAGGAACATAGAGAGGAGAATGGAGGAACATACAAAGGAGAAAAGAGTGGAGGAACATAGAGAGGAGAGTGGAGGAACATAGAGAGGAGAATGGGGGGATATAGAGAGGAGAGTGGAGGAGCATAGAGAGGAGAGTGGAGGAATATAGAGAGGAGAGTGGAGGAACATACAGAGGAGAGTGGAGGAGCATAGAGAGGCGAGTGGAGGAACATACAGAGGAGAGGAGAGTGGAGGAGCATAGAGAGGAGAGTGGAAGAACATACAGAGGAGAGGAGAGTGGAGGAGCATAGAGAGGAGAGTGGAAGAACATACAGAGGAGAGGAGAGTGGAGGAACATAGAGAGAAGAGTAGAGGAGCATAGAGAGGAGAGTGAAGGAGCATAGAGTGGAGGAGCATAGAGAGGAGAGTGGAGGAATATAGAGAGGAGAGTGGAGGAACATACAGAGGAGAGTGGAGGAGCATATAGAGGCGAGTGGAGGAACATACAGAGGAGAGGAGAGTGGAGGAGCATAGAGAGGAGAGTGGAAGAACATACAGAGGAGAGGAGAGTGGAGGAACATAGAGAGAAGAGTAGAGGAGCATAGAGAGGAGAGTGGAGGAGCATAGAGTGGAGGAGCATAGAGAGGAGAGTGGAGGAACATACAGAGGAGAGGAGAGTGGAGGAACATAGAGAGAAGAGTAGAGGAGCATAGAGAGGAGAGTGGAGGAGCATAGAGAGGAGAGTGAAGGAGCATAGAGAGGAGAGTGGAGGAGCATAGAGAGGAGAGTGGAGAGGAGAGGAGATAAAAGGAGCATAGAGAAGAGAGTGGAGGAGCATAGAGTGGAGGAGCAAAGAGAGGAGAGTGGAGAGGAGAGGAGATAAAAGGAGCATAGAGAAGAGAGTGGAGGAGCATAGAGAGGAGAGTTAAGGAACATAGAGAGGAGAGTAGAGGAGCATAGAGAGGAAAGTAGAGTGGAGGAAAATAGAGAGAAGAGGATCATAGAGAGGAGAGTGGAGGAGCATAGAGAGGGGAGTGAAGGAAAATAGAGAGGAGAAGAGAGTAGAGGAGCATAGAGAGGAGAGTGAAATAAAATAGAGAGGAGAGTGGAGGAAAATAGAGAGGAGCGGAGAGTAGAGGAACATAAGGGAGCAGGAGAGATTTCTGAGGATGACAGTGTGAAGCTGAACAGATCCCTTATAAAACGAGCGGGTGACTCAGAACAGGACTCCACAAGTTGTTAACGTGTTCTCTGCTCACATCCACCGCTGGTGGGAAAGATGACGGCCAAGTCTGACATCACCGCACAGAGCGAGGAAAACACTGCAGACGGTTTTCCACTCTGCAAAGATTAAATATGTGAAAGTAATGGAGCAAAACAACGAAACAGATCAGCTCCGTATAACATCTACCCCTGGGATCACATGTGATAGAAAAAATACACACAGATCAGCAATTTTTCACAAATTTCTTCACTTCTGCCTCAAACATTAGTGAGAACAGGAAAATATATAATATTGTGATATTATTCAATCCATAGAGCAAAAAGAAATCTGATCCAACACTCAATAGTACAAATTAGAAAGACACATGAAATGTAATAAAATGTATGCATTTAACTGACATTTCCATATCAGCAAAACAAGGATAGTTCTACGTACAAGAATATAATTACTATAATACTGCTCCCTATGTACAACAATATAACTACTATAATACTGCCCCTATGTACAACAATATAACTACTATAATACTACTCCTATGTACAAGAATATAACTACTATAATACTGCCCCTATGTACAAGAATATAACTACTATAATACTGTCTCCTATGTACAAGAATATAACTACTATAATACTGCTCCTATGTAAAAGAATATAACTACTATAATACTGCCCCTATGTACAAGAATATAACTACTATAATACTGTTCATATGTACAAGAATATAACTACTATAATACTGCTCCTATGTACAAGAATATAACTACTATAATACTGCTCCTATGTACAAGAATATAACTACTATAATACTGCTCCTATGTACAAGAATATAACTACTATAATACTGCTCCTATGTACAACAATATAACTACTATAATACTGCTCCTATGTACAAGAATATGACTACTATAATACTGCTCCTATATACAAGAATATAACTACTATAATACTGCCCCTTTGTACAAGAATATAACTACTATAATACTGCTCCTATGTATAAGAATATAACTACTATAATACTCCCCCTATGTACAAGAACATAACTACTATAATGCTGCTCCTATGTACAAGAATATAACTACTATAATACTGCTCCTATGTGCAAGAATATAACTACTATAATACTGCTCCTATATACAAGAATATAACTACTATAATACTGCCCCGTTGTACAAGAATATATCTACTATAATACTGCTCCTATGTATAAGAATATAACTACTATAATACTGCTCCTATGTACAAGAATATAACTACTATAATGCTGCTCTATGTACAAGAATATAACTACTATAATACTGCCCCCTATGTACAAGAATACAACTACTATAATACTGCTCCTATGTACAAGAATATAACTACTATAATACTGTTCCTATGTACAAGAATATAACTACTATAATACTGCCCCGATTTACAAGAATATAACTACTGTAATACTGCCCCCTATGTACAAGAATATATCTACTATAATACTGCTCCTATATACAAGAATATAACTACTATAATACTGCTCCTATGTACAGGAATATAACTACTATAATACTGCCCCTATGTACAAGAATATAACTACTATAATACTGCTCATATGTACAAGAATATAACTACTATAATACTGCTCCTATGTACAAGAATATAACTACTATAATACTGCTCCTTTGTACAAGAATATAACTACTATAATACTGCCCCTTATGTAGAACAATATAGCTGATTGATGTTATATTCATTTGTTTTTTGAACTGTGCATTAAATAACAAAATCTTTTTGAAGAAATTATTAATATTAGATGAATTGCTCTTTCAGGTGCACCAGGCCCTCCAGGTCCAAGAGGACTTAAAGGCGATATGGGAGGAAAAGGACCTTTAGGTCTGAAGGGGAAAAAAGGTGACACGGGTGAAACAGGTGCTCCAGGTGCTCAAGGACCGAGAGGGCTTATTGGTGATACTGGACCTATTGGAGAAAAAGGCTCTATTGGAATTAAGGGAAGCTCAGGAATTAAAGGTGAAAAAGGCAGTATGGGCCCACCAGGTCCAAAAGGTCAAAAGGGAATTAAAGGTGATCTTGGTCCTCTTGGACTGGATGGCCCTCCTGGTGAGATAGGACCACAAGGCTTGCACGGACTGCCGGGATTTACAGGACCAACTGGTGTAAAAGGTGATGATGGACCAATGGGACTGAAAGGAGAAATGGGTATTCCAGGTCTTCCTGGGGTGCCTGGACTCCCTGGGCCAAAAGGAAAATCTGCCGTATCGAAATGAATGTATTTCCAAAAATCTTGATGAACACAGAATGACCCATGAATGGTGGAAAGTCTTGACTCGATGATGTAGATCACACCGCGTTGGTCATGGAGATAGAAGGCTGACCGGAATGGAACTCTTTTTTTCCGCATAATTCTACCAAGTCGTATAAAATACAGATATATTTTTGTAAAGCACACTCGTTATTCTCATCCGTTATCAACGACGTCATAAGACTTTACTTATCGGGACCAGCTGTCCGTCCATCTAGAAGATCTCCAGTTTTTTATAGGTTGACTTAGAAATTCAAGCCTCATAAAAAGGATCCTTCTTAGGTTCTGTCTTGGAGCCACATCCAGAGCTGCTTTCTAAATTCTGCTGATCGACCTTGGAAAGAGAGTACACTTCATTGACAGACATGTGACCTAATAGTTTAAAGGTATAATCGAAATACATAAATCGCCACTGAGTTTCCAGACTGTTTCCTGCTTCCCACAGATGTTGGAAGGCCATTGGCAGTCATCTGTGTCTACCCTTCCTTTCACCGGGCTGAGTTTGTTAGTTGCCTGTGACATACTACTGCCCGGCGCAGTCCGTAGCCTCTCCTGTGCCTTGGACCTACAATGTGTCTGGACTCATCATGATCAGAATTTAATGTGACCTTTAATATAGAATGTACTGATGGGTGAGACCTGGCCACCACCATGTGAGGCTCGGGAAGGCATTATGAGACATGTAGATAGTACAACTTTCCACTTTATTGTAGTCAAGATGGCGGCTAAAAGATGCATCGTTCTCCTCCAGAAAGCAAGTTAGAGGGGGCATGGAGGAAAATGGAAGTGGAAACTGGAGTTTCTCTTTCGATTTCCCGTACCTTCCTATGTTACACATTGCAGAATTTGGAATTTAGCTTTGGATGTGACTGGAGGAGAAATTACTGTGCGATTATGAGAGGTGACACAATCATTAGACAGGGCGACCATAGTAAAAGTAATACTTACATGTGCTCATAATCTTGGGCCTTCTTCTTGACCTTCTTTCTTGGTGTTTTCGCCAATGGGAGGTCTTGAACGTAAAACCATCACTCCTGGAACCTCTGCAGAACGTCCTTTGTCCGACATCCCCATAGAAAATAGAATTTCTGTAGTTTTAGTATCAACAAAATAAAGGTGTATTCTCAAGTTGGGAAGCTATCCCCTGTCCATTGGATAGGAGATAACTTCTCAATCTCGAGGGGTACTACCTATGGGTTCAACACCGATCCATAGAACTAAGGCTCTTGAGACCCCAGTGTGAATGAAGCGGTGGTTGACCATGCCGACTGCCACTCCATCTATTTTTATGGGAGTTTCGAAGACCAGCCGAGCGAAGCGAGGGGACAAACGATCACCGCTCCACTTACACGGGCCTCTTCAGAGCCCTAGTTCTGGAGATCAGTGGTTGGACACTCTGCTGTCGGGAAGTTAGAATACTCCTGTAAGAAAAGACTCAAGGCAAAATGAATTAGTCTAGTGAAGCGTCTGGGGGAGGCAGAGGAAGACACAAGGATTTAGAGAGATTTCCTGTGTCATTCTCCACCCCCCCTGACCATACACACGTCGTATCAGTGTTTCACGCAACGTTCCGTTCACAGTCCCACACTTGCATTTCTGTGGAAATTTGCTTTAATATTAATCTCACATAGAGGATCCTTTTTGCCGCTTCCATTTTGCATTTCCAGGCACAGTTAGAAAATATCGATTAGTTTATCTGCACTTGCTGGCTGAGTGCTCTTGAATGGCGTTCTGTATAGTCCAATGAAGAAGACTTTCTACTGTACGAGTTCTAAATAAAGGACCCAAAAAAGAAAATGTAGTATGGGTTAGCAAGAAAAGGGTAAATATGAGCTAAGATGAATGCTATAATACTAAAGAAAAAACATGAGGCCAAAAAACAAAAAGTAGTAAAAAAAAACAATCAACAATGACACTTGGAAATATTGTAATGAAGGGAACTAGAGTGTTCTATCAAGGAAAGGTCTAATATCATGTGGAAGTCAAGACTAATGCTCAAATACTATAGTGTCACATACTGCACCTGACGAGAAAAATCATGTCTGGTGCCAGAGAAGTCAAGTAGGGAATCAGAAAATGTAAGGATGGTGCCACAGAAATCAAGTGGGGTGTTAGATAATATAGATACAGTATCAGGGATAACAAGTGCAGAACTAAAGGAGGTAGAGACATGGTGCCCGGGAAGACAACTAGAGTGTCAGAAGATAAAAGCATGGAGTTAAAGAAGACTTCTGTAGAACTAGAAAAGACAGAGAATACAGCGATACTGCCAGATAAGACAAGGATAGTACCAGAGAAGGTAGAGGTGCAGTAAGAGAAGACAAGTTGGGTGCTGAAAACATAAGGGTGCTGCTGGAGAAGACAAGCGTAGTACCAGAGAAGAGTCAAGTTTGATACCAGAGAAGAGATAAGTATTGTACTAGGGAAATAAAAGCATAATAACAGAGGAGGCAAGCATAGTACCAGGGTAAAGGCAAGTTTGACCCCAAGAAAGACAATGAAGTGGCAAGCATGTCAGAAGAGCACGACACAAGAGAAAACAGGCATGACCCCAGAGTAGACAAGCATGGTTCCAGGGACGACAAGTATGAGACCAATGAAGACAAGCATGATACCAGAGAAGACAAGCATGACACCAGAGTAGACAAGCATGACACCAGAGAAAACAGGCATGACACTAGAGTAGACAAGCATGGTTCCAGGGAAGCCAGGTATGACACCAATGAAGACAAGCATGATACCAGAGAAGACAAGCATTTCACCAGAGAAGACAAGCATGACACCAGAGAAAACAGGCATGACACTAGAGTAGACAAGCATGGTTCCAGGGAAGACAAGTATGACACCAATGAAGACAAGCATGATACCAGAGAAGACAAGCATGACACCAGAGAAAACATGCATGACATTAGAGTAGACAAGCGTTATACCGAAAAAGACAAGTATGACACCAGGGAAGACAAGCATGTCACCAGAGAAAACAGGCATG